>NW_019261782.1:0-1015 GCF_002742605.1 Olea europaea var. sylvestris | reverse complement strand
GAGGTCTTAAGCCACGCTCTTACTACAAGAAAGTTGAGGCCAGTGTGTGAGTGTTTTAAGAATCATGATTTGAGAATATGTTTAAACTGGTAATGAAAACAAATTTTTTTAGTTTTTCTGATTCTCATGGTCTGTTAGAGGGAAAACCTATACAATTTTGATTCTGGAAGTATTTCATAATTGCTCAGCTACTTGCAATGGCCGGAAACATAAATTCTGATGCTTGGACACACTATTCATGGTTTTGTTTTTGGAAAATGTTTCAGAAACAAGGTTAACTATTGCAGATTTTGTTTCCAGACGTGTGCACTTCTGAAATGTTGACATTTTAAGATGGTATTTACCTAGTTGACTTTGTATTGGGGTAGATTGCTGCCTTGAGAGTGTGTTGGGAGCTAGAGAATTTCAGTTTTTATGTGTGGACATTCTCACGCCTTCCCTCTTGAGTAGCTGAAACTGGACTAGAAATAGAGTAATGGTCTTAGATTTTGATCTTGCCAAACTCTCATAATGACACTGACCAATAAATACGGCCACGGGCCTTGTTGTAGAACCTTAATGCATGATATGATCTTAGAATTGCAGTGAAGGTTTGTAAGCTCTGAATGTGAGCTATATAACATTTGCAAATTGCAATTGAGATACATCTTTTACTCTCCACAAATAGGAAATTCATTTTCCAGCTGGAGCTCATTATTGTTGATATTTTTCGTGCTTGAAGTTTGTTAAAATGGATTTTTATTCTTACCTGCATGTCAAAACTCTTTGATACTAGCTATTAACTGAACTTAGCTTCTTGTTTCCCTTTTCAGTTGAGGACATGTCTCGTCGGTATTCCAATGCCAATGCAGTGAATGTTTATGGTACTCCTGCCATCCATTCACTTGCAATGAAAGCACTCTCTTCATTAAGGTAACGTAGATTTGATCTTATAATTTATGTTTGTCCAATATAAGGCTGCTTCTGATTTTCTTATTTTTGTCAGAAATCTTGAGGTTTTGACCCTTGGCAAAGG
>NW_019261781.1:22986-24811 GCF_002742605.1 Olea europaea var. sylvestris | reverse complement strand
GTTACGCTCAATTCTTCGTACGCCGACTATCCAAGCGTTCCAAACATAAAAATGCTCATTTTTTCGAAAAATGGACGAAATCCTTCGAACGTCATGACGAAGTTGTGAGTTCAATCTAAAATGGTCGCTACATTTCCAAAAAGTACATATGGGCCAAAAACGGACACTGTGTGCAAAAGTTACGCTCAATTCTTCGTACGCCGACTATCCAAGCGTTCCAAATATAAAAGTGCTCATTCCTTCGAAAAATGGCTGAAATCGCTCGAACTACATGACGAAGTTGTGAGTTCAATCCAAAACGGTCGCTACATTTCCTAAAAGTTCTTATGGGCCTTAACCGGACAACGTGTGCAAAAGTTATGCTCAATTCTTCGTACGCCAACTATCCTTGCTTTCCAAATATGAAAGTGCTCATTCTTTTGAAAAATGGCCAAAATCCCTTGAACGTCACGATGAAGTTGCGAGTTCAATCCAAAACGGTCGCTACATTTCCAAAAAGTACTTATGGGCCCAAAACGGACGTCGTGGGCAAAAGTTACGCTCAATTCTTCGCACGCCGACTATCCTAGCGTTCCAAATATAAAAGTGCTCATTCTTTTTGAAAAATGGCTGAAATCCCTCGAACGTCACGAAGAAGTTGGGAGTTCAATCCTAAACGGTCGCGACATTTCCAAAAAATATTTATGGGCCAAAAATGGACACCGTGTGCAAAAGTTACGCTCAATTCTTCGTACGCCGACTATCCAAGCGTTCCAAATATAAAAGTGCTCATTCTTTCAAAAAATGGCTGAAATCCCTCGAACGTCACGAAGAAGTTGGGAGTTCAATCCTAAACGGTCGCTACATTTCCAAAAAGTACTTATGGGCCCAAACCGGACGCCGTGTGCAAAAGTTACGCTCAATTCTTCGTACGCCGACTATCGAAGCTTTCAAAATATAAAAGTGGTCATTCTTTCGAAAAATGGTCAAACTCCCTCGAACGTCACGACGAAGTTGCGAGTTCAATCCAAAACGGTCGCTACATTTCCTAAAAGTACTTATGGGTCTAAAACGGACAAAGTGTGCAAAAGTTACGCACAATTCTTCGTACGCCGACTATCGAAGCTTTCAAAATATAAAAGTGGTCATTCTTTCGAAAAATGGTCAAAATCCCTCGAACGTCACGACGAAGTTGTGAGTTCAATCCAAAACGGTCGCTACATTTCCGAAAGGTACTTGTGGGCCCAAAACGGACGCCGTGTGCAAAAGTTACTCTCAATTCTTCGCACGCCGACTATCCTAGCATTCCAAATATTAAAGTCCTCATTCTTTCGAAAAATGGCTGAAATCCCTCGAACGTCACGACGGAGCTGTAAGTTCAATCCGAAACGGCCGCTACATTTCCTAAAAAGCACTTATGGGCCAAAAACGGACACCGTGTGCAAAAGTTACCCTCAATTCTTCATACACCGACTATCCAAGCGTTCCAAATATAAAAGTGCTCATTCTTTCAAAAAATGGTCGAAATCCCTCGAACGTCACGAAGAAGTTGTGAGTTCAATCCGAAACGGTCGCCACATTTCCAAAAAGTACATATGGGCCCAAAACGGACGCCGTGTGCAAAAGTTACGCTCAATTCTTCGCACGCCGACTATCCTAGCGTTCCAAATATAAAAGTGCTCATTATTTCAAAAAATGACGAAAATCCCTCGAACGTCATGACGAAGTTTTGAGTTCAATCCAAAACGGTCGCTACATTTCCAAAAAGTACTTATGGTCCAAAAACGGACACCGTGTGCAAAAGTTACGCTCAATTCTTCGTAAGCCGACTATCCAAGCGTTCCAA
>NW_019261781.1:701-22769 GCF_002742605.1 Olea europaea var. sylvestris | reverse complement strand
CAAAAAGTACTTATGGGCCAAAAACGGACACCGTGTCAAAAGTTACGCTCAATCCTTCGCACGCCGAATATCCAAGCGTTCCAAATATAAAAATGCTCATTCTTTCGAAAAATGGCGGAAATCCCTCGAACGTCACGATGAAGTTGTGAGTTCAATCCCAAACGGTCGCTACATTTACAAAAAGTACTTATGGGCCAAAAACGGACTCCGTGTGCCAAAGTTACGCTCAATTCTTCGTACGCCGACTATCCAAGCGTTCCAAATATAAAAGTGCTCATTCCTTCGAAAAATGGCTGAAATCCCTCGAACGTCATGATGAAGTTGTGAGTTCAATCCAAAATGGTCGCTACATTTCCTAAAAGTACTTATGGGCCTGAAACGGACATCATGTGCAAAAGTTACGCTCAATTCTTCGTACGCCGATTATCCAAGCATTCCAAATATAAAAGTGCTCATTCATTCGAAAAATGGCCGAAATCCCTCGAACGTCACGACGAAGTGGTGAGTTCAATCCAAAACGGTCGCTACATTTTCAAAAAGTACTTATGGGCCCAAAACGGACGCCGTGTGCAAAAGTTACGCTCAATTCTTCGCATGCCGACTATCCCAGCGTTCCAAATATAAAAGTGCTCATTCTTTTGAAAAATGGCCAAAATCCCTCGAACGTCACGACGAAGTTGCGAGTTCAATCCAAAACGGTCGCTACGTTTCCAAAAAGTACTTATGGGCCCCAAACGGACGTCGTGTGCAAAAGTTACGCTCAATTCTTCGCACGCCGACTATCCTAGCGTTCCAAATATAAAAGTGCTCATTCTTTTTGAAAATGGCTGAAATCCCTCGAACGTCACGACGAAGTTGTGAGTTCAATCCTAAACGGTCGCGACATTTCCAAAAAATACTTATGGGCCAAAAACGGACACCGTGTGCAAAAGTTACGCTAGATTCTTCGTACGTCGACAATCCAAGCGTTCCAAACATAAAAGTGCTCATTTTTTCGAGAAATGGCCGAAATCGCTTGAACGTCACGACGAAGTTTTGAGTTCAATCTAAAACGGTCGCTACATTTCCATAAAGTACTTATGGGCCAAAAACGGACACCGTGTGCAAAAGTTACGCTCAATTCTTCGTACGCCGACTATCTAAGTGTTCCAAATATAAAAGTGCTCATTCCTTCGAAAAATGGCTGAAATCCCTCGAACGTCATGACGAAGTTGTGAGTTCAATCCAAAACGGTCGCTACATTTCCAAAAAGTACTTATGGGCCCAAAACGGACGTCGGGTGCAAAAGTTATGCTAAATTCTTCTTACGCCGACTATCCTAGCGTTCCAAATATAAAAGTGCTCATTCTTTCAAAAAATGGCTGAAATCCCTCGAACGTCACGACGAAGTTGTGAGTTCAATCCAAAACGGTCGCTACATTTCCTAAAAGTACTTATGGGCCTAAAACGGACAAAGTGTGCAAAAGTTACGCACAATTCTTCGTACGCCGACTATCCAAGCGTTCAAAATATAAAAGTACCCATTCTTTCGAAAAATGGCCGAAATCCCTCGAACGTCACGACGAAGTTGTGAGTTCAGTCCAAAACGGTTGCTACATTTCCAAAAAGTACTTATGGGCCAAAAACGGACACAGTGTACAAAAGTTACGCTCAATTCTTTGTACGCCGACTATCCAAGCGTTCCAAATATAAAAGTGCTCATTCTTTCAAAACAGGTCGAAATCCCTCGAACGTCACGAAGAAGTTGTGAGTTCAATCCAAAACGGACGCTACATTTTCTAAAAGTACTTATGGACCTTTACCGGACATCGTGTGCAAAAGTTACGCTCCATTCTTCGTACGCCAACTATCCATGCTTTCCAAATATAAAAGTGCTCATTCTTTCAAAACAGGTCGAAATCCCTCGAACGTCACGACGAAGTTATGAGTTCAATCCAAAACGGACGCTACATTTTCTAAAAGTACTTATGGACCTTTACCGGACATCGTGTGCAAAAGTTACGCTCAATTCTTCGTACGCCGACTATCCAAGCGTTCCAAATATAAAAGTGCTCATTCTTTCAAAACAGGTCGAAATCCCTCGAACGTCACGACGAAGTTGTGAGTTCAATCCAAAACGGGCGCTACATTTCCTAAAAGTACTTATGGACCTTAACTGGACATCGTGTGCAAAAGTTACGCTCAATTCTTCGTACGCCAACTATCCATGCTCTCCAAATATAAAAGTGCTCATTTTCGAAAAATGGCCAAAATCCCTCAAACGTCACGACGAAGTTGCGAGTTCAATCCAAAACGGTCGCTACATTTCCAAAAAGTACTTATGGGCCAAAAATGGACACCGTGTGCAAAAGTTACACTCAATTCTTCGTACGCCGACTATCCAAGCGTTCCAAATATAAAAGTGATCATTCCTTCAAAAAATGGCTGAAATCCCTCGAACGTCATGACGAAGTTGTGAGTTCAATCCAAAACGGTCGCTACATTTCCTAAAAGTACTTATGGGCCTTAACCGGACATCGTGTGCCAAAGTTACGCTCAATTCTTCGTACGCCGACTATCCAAGCGTTCCAAATATAAAAGTGCTCATTCTTTCAAAAAGGGTCGAAATCCCTCGAACGTCACGAAGAAGTTATGAGTTCAATCCAAAACGGTCGCTATATTTTCAAAAAGTACTTATGGGCCAAAAACGGGCATCGTGTGCAAAAGTTACACTCAATTCTTCGCACGCCGAATATCCAAGCGTTCCAAATATAAAAATGCTCATTCTTTTGAAAAATGGCTGAAATCCCACGAACGTCACGACGAAGTTGTGTGTTCAATCCTAAACCGTCGCGACATTTCTATAAAGTACTTATGGGCCAAAAATGGACACCGTGCGCAAAAGTTACACTCAATTCTTCGTACGCCGACTATCCAAGCGTTCCAAATATAAAAGTGCTCATTCCTTCGAAAAATGGCTGAAATCCCTCGAACGTCATGACGAAGTTGTGAGTTCAATCCAAAACGGTCGCTACATTTCCTAAAAGTACTTATGGACCTTTACCGGATATCGTGTGCAAACGTTACGCTGAATTCTTCGTACGCCGACTATCCAAGCGTTCCAAATATAAAAGTGCTCATTCTTTCGAAAAATGGCCGAAATCCCTCGAACGTCACGACGAAGTTGTGAGCTCAGTCCAAAACGATCGCTACATTTCCTAAAAGTACTTATGGACCTTAACCGGACATCGTGTGCAAAAGTTACGCTCCATTCTTCGTACGCCAACTATCCATGCTTTCCAAATATAAAAGTGCTCATTCTTTCGAAAAATGGCCGAAATCCCTCGAACGTCGCGATGAAGTTATGAGTTCAATCCAAAACGGTCGCTACATTTCCTAAAAGTACTTATGGACCTTTACCGGATATCGTGTGCAAAAGTTACGCTGAATTCTTCGTACGCCGACTATCCAAGCGTTCCAAACATAAAAGTGCTCATTCTTTCGAAAAATGGCTGAAATCCCTCGAACGTCACGACGAAGTTGTGAGTTCAATCCAAAACGGTCGCTACATTTCCTAAAAGTACTTATGGACCTTAACTGGACATCGTGTGCAAAAGTTACGCTCAATTCTTCGTACGCCAACTATCCATGCTTTCCAAATATAAAAGTGCTCATTCTTTCGAAAAATGGCCAAAATCCCTCGAACGTCACGACGAAGTTGCGAGTTCAATCCAAAACGGTCGCTACATTTCCAAAAAGTACTTATGGGCCCAAAACGGACGTCGTGTGCAAAAGTTACGCTCAATTCTTCGCACGCCGACTATCCTAGCGTTCAAAATATAAAAGTGCTCATTCTTTTTGAAAATGGCTGAAATCCCTCGAACGTCACGACGAAGTTGTGAGTTCAATCCTAAACGGTCACGACATTTCCAAAAAATACTTATGGGCCAAAAACGGACACCGTGTGCAAAAGTTACGCTCGATTCTTCGTACGCCGACAATCCAAGCGTTCCAAATATAAAAGTGCTCAATCTTTCGAAAAATGGTCGAAATCCCTTGATCGTCACGAAGAAGTTCTGAGTTCAAACCAAAACGGTCGCTACATTTCCAAAAAGTACTTATGGGCCCAAAACGGACGCCGTGCGCAAAAGTTACTCTAAATTCTTCGCACTCCGACAATCCAAGCGTTCCAAATATAAAAGTGCTCATTCTTTCAAAAAATGGCTGAAATCCCTCGAACGTCATGATAAAGTTGTTAGTTCAATCCAAAACAGTCGCTACATTTCCTAAAAGTACTTATGGGTCTAAAATGGACAAAGTGTGCAAAAGTTACGCACAATTCTTCGTACGCCGACTATCCAAGCGTTCAAAATATAAAAGTGCTCATTCTTTCGAAAAATGGCCGAAATCCCTCGAACGTCACGACGAAGTTGTGAGTTCAATCCAAAACGGTCGCTACATTTCCTAAAAGTACTTATGGACCTTTACCGGACATCATGTGCAAAAGTTACGCTCAATTCTTCGTACGCCGACTATCCAAGCGTTCCAAATATAAAAGTGCTCATTCTTTCGAAAAATGGCTGAAATCCCTCGAACGTCATGATGAAGTTGTGAGTTCAATCCAAAACGGTCGCTACATTTCCTAAAAGTACTTATGGACCTTAACTGGACATCGTGTGCAAAAGTTACGCTCAATTCTTCGTATGCCAACTATCCATGCTTTCCAAATATAAAAGTGCTCATTCTTTCGAAAAATGGCCAAAATTGCTCGAACGTCACGACGAAGTTGCGAGTTCAATCCAAAACGGTCGCTACATTTTGAAAAAGTACTTATGGGCCCAAAACGGACGTCGTGTGCAAAAGTTACGCTCAGTTCTTCGCACGCCGATTATCCTAGCGTTCCAAATATAAAAGTGCTCATTCTTTTTGAAAAATGGCTGAAATCCCTCGAACGTCACGACGAAGTTGTGAGTTCAATCCTAAACGGTCGCGACATTTCCAAAAAATACTTACGGGCCAAAAACGGACACCGTGTGCAAAAGTTACGCTCGATTCTTCGTACGCCGACAATCCAAGCGTTCCAAATATAAAAGTGATCAATCTTTCGAAAAACGGTCGAAATCCCTTGATCGTCACGAAGAAGTTCTGAGTTCAAACCAAAACGGTCGCTACATTTCCAAAAAGTACTTATGGGCCCAAAACGGACGCCGTGCGCAAAAGTTACGCTAAATTCTTCGCACTCCGACTATCCTAGCGTTCCAAATATGAAAGTGCTCATTCTTTCAAAAAATGGCTGAAATCCCTCGAACGTCACGACGAAGTTGTGAGTTCAATCCTAAACGGTCGCGACATTTCCAAAAAATACTTACGGGCCAAAAACGGACACCGTGTGCAAAAGTTACGCTCAATTCTTCGTACGCCGACTATCCAAGCGTTCAAAATATAAAAGTGCTCATTCTTTCGAAAAATGGCCAAAATCCCTCGAACGTCACGATGAAGTTATGAGTTCAATCCAAAACGGTCGCTACATTTCTAAAAGGTACTTATGGGCACAAAACGGACGCCGTGTGCAAAAGTTACGCTCAATTCTTCGCACGCCGACTATACTAGTGTTCCAAATATAAAAGTGCTCATTCTTTCGAAAAATGGCTAAAATCCCTCGAACGTCACGACGGAGCTGTGAGTTCAATCCAAAACGGCCGCTACATTTCCAAAAAGTACTTATGGGCCAAAAACGGACACCGTGTGCAAAAGTTACGCTCTTTTCTTCATACGCCGACTATCCAAGCGTTCCAAATATAAAAGTGCTCATTCTTTCAAAAAATGGCCGAAATCCCTCGAACGTCACGAAGAAGTTGTGAGTTCAATCCGAAACGGTCGCTAAATTTCCGAAAAGTACTTATGGGCCCAAAACTGACGCCGTGTGCAAAAGTTACGCTCAATTCTTCGCACGCCGACTATCCTAGCGTTCCAAATATAAAAGTGCTCATTCTTTCAAAAAATGGCCGAAATCCCTCGAACGTCACGACGAAGTTGTGAGTTCAATCCAAAACGGTCGCTACATTTCCAAAAAGTACTTATGGGCCAAAAACGCACACCGTGTGCAAAAGTTACGCTCAATTCTTCGTACGCCGACTATCCAAGCGTTCCAGATATAAAAGTGCTCATTCCTTCGAAAAATGGCTGAAATCCCTCGAACGTCATGACGAAGTTGTGAGTTCAATCTAAAATGGTTGCTACATTTCCAAAAAGTACTTATGGGCCAAAAACGGACACCGTGTGCAAAAGTTACGCTCAATTCTTCGTACGCCGACTATCCAAGCGTTCCAAATATAAAAGTGCTCAATCTTTCGAAAAACGGTCGAAATCCCTTGATCGTCACGAAGAAGTTCTGAGTTCAAACCAAAACGGTCGCTACATTTCCAAAATGTACTTATGGGCCCAAAACGGACGCCGTGTGCAAAAGTTACGCTAAATTCTTCGCACGCCGACTAACCTAGCGTTCCAAATATAAAAGTGCTCATTCTTTCAAAAAATGGCTGAAATCCCTCGAACGTCACGATGAAGTTGTTAGTTCAATCCAAAACGGTCGCTACATTTCCTAAAAGTACTTATGGGTCTAAAACGGACAAAGTGTGCAAAAGTTACGCACAATTCTTCGTACGCCGACAATCCAAGCGTTCAAAATATAAAAGTGCTCATTCTTTCGAAAAATGGCCAAAATCCCTCGAACGTCACGATGAAGTGATGAGTTCAATCCAAAACGGTCGCTACATTTCCAAAAGGTACTTATGGGCCCAAAACGGACGCCGTGTGCAAAAGTTACGCTCAATTCTTCGCACGCCGACTATCCTAGCGTTCCAAATAAAAAAGTGCTCATTCTTTTGAAAGATGGGTGAAATCCCTCGAACGTCACGACGGAGCTGTGAGTTCAATCAAAAACGGCCGCTACATTTCCAAAAAGTACTTATGGGCCAAAAACGGACACCGTGTGCAAAAGTTACGCTCAATTCTTCATACGCCGACTATCCAAACGTTCCAAATATAAAAGTGCTCACTCTTTCAAAAAATGGTCGAAATCCCTCGAACGTCACGAAGAAGTTGTGAGTTCAATTCGAAACGGTCGCTACATTTCCAAAAAGTACTTATGGGCCCAAAACGGACGTCGTGTGCAAAAGTTACGCTCAATTCTTCGTACGCCGACTATCCAAGCGTTCCAAATATAAAAGTACTCATTCCTTCGAAAAATGGCTGAAATCCCTTGAACGTCATGACGAAGTTCTGAGTTCAATCCAAAACGGTCGCTACATTTCCAAAAAGTTCTTATGGGCCAAAAACGGACACCGTGTGCAAAAGTTAGGCTCAATTCTTCGTACGCCGACTATCCAAGCGCTCCAAATATAAATTGCTCATTCTTTCGAAAAATGGTTGAAATCTCTCGAACGTCACGATGAAGTCGCGAGTTCAATCCACAACTGTCGTTACATTTCCAAAAAGTACTTATGGGCCCAAAACGGACGCCGTGTGCAAAAGCTACGCTCAATTCTTCGCACGCCGACTATCCTAGCGTTCCAAATATAAAAGTGCTCATTCTTTTTGAAAAATGGCTGAAATCCCTCGAACGTCACGGCGAAGTTGCGAGTTCAATACTAAACGGTCGCGACATTTCCAAACAGTACTTATGGGCCAAAAACGGACAACGTGTACAAAAGTTACGCTCAATTCTTCGTACGCCGACTGTCCAAGAGTTCCAAATATAAAAGTGCTCATTCTTTCGAAAAATGGCCGAAATCCCTTGAACGTCACGACGAAGTTGTGAGTTCAATCCAAAACGGTCGCTACATTTCCAAAAAGTACTTATGGGTCCAAAACGGACGCCGTATGCAAAAGATACGCTCAATTCTCCGCACGTCGACTATCCTAGCGTTCCAAATATAAAACTGCTCATTCTTTCGAAAAATGGTCGAAATCCCTCGAACGTCAAGAAGAAGACGGAGCTGTGAGTTCAATCAAAAACGGTCGCTACATTTCCTAAAAGTACTTATGGGCCTAAAACGGACACCGTGTGCAAAAGTTACGCTCAATTCTTCGTACGCCGACTATCCAAGCGTTCCAAATATAAAAGTGCTCATTCTTTCAAAAAAGGTCGAAATCCCTCGAACGTCACGACGAAGTTGTGAGTTCAATCCAAAACGGTCGCTACATGTCCAAAAAGTACTTATGGACCCAAAACGGACACCGTGTGCAAACGTTACGCTCAATTCTTCGTACGCCGACTATCCAAGCGTTCCAAATATAAAAGTGCTCATTCTTTCAAAAAAGGTCGAAATCCCTCGAACGTCACGACGAAGTTGTGAGTTCAATCCAAAACGGTCGCTACATGTCCAAAAAGTACTTATGGACCCAAAACGGACACCGTGTGCAAACGTTACGCTCAATTCTTCGTACGCCGACTATCCAAGCGTTCCAAATATAAAAGTGCTCATTCTTTCAAAAAAGGTCGAAATCCCTCGAACGTCACGACGAAGTTGTGAGTTCAATCCAAAACGGTCGCTACATTTCCTAAAAGTACTTATGGGCCTTAACCGGACATCGTGTGCCAAAGTTAAGCTCAATTCTTCGTACGCCGACTATCCAAGCGTTCCAAATATAAAAGTGCTCATTCTTTCAACAAGGGTCGAAATCCCTCGAACGTCACGAAGAAGTTGTGAGTTCAATCCAAAACGGTCGCTATATTTTCAAAAAGTACTTATGGGCCAAAAACGGGCATCGTGTGCAAAAGTTACTCTCAATTCTTCGCAAGCCGAATATCCAAGCGTTCCAAATATAAAAATACTCATTCTTTCGAAAAATGGCTGAAATCCCACGAACGTCACGACGAAGTTGTGAGTTCAATCCTAAACGGTCGCGACATTTCTATAAAGTACTTATGGGCCAAAAATGGACACCGCCAAAAATGGACACCGTGCGCAAAAGTTACGCTCAATTCTTCGTATGCCGACTATCCAAGCGTTCCAAATATAAAAGTGCTCATTCTTACGAAAAATGGCTGAAATCCCTCGAACGTCATGACGAAGTTGTGAGTTCAATCCAAAACGGTCGCTACATTTCCTAAAAGTTCTTATGGGCCCAAAACGGACACCGTGTGCAAAAGTTACGCTCAATTCTTCGTACGCCGACTATCCAAGCGTTCCAAATATAAAAGTGCTCATTCTTTCGAAAAATGGCCGAAATCCCTCGAACGTCACGACGAAGTTGTGAGTTCAATCCAAAACGGTCGCTACATTTCCTAAAAGTACTTGTGGGCCTTTACCGGACATCGTGTGCAAAAGTTACGCTCAATTCTTCGTACGCCAACTATCCACGCTTTCCAAATATAAAAGTGCTCATTCTTTCGAAAAATGGCTGAAATCCCTCGAACGTCATGATGAAGTCGCGAGTTCAATCCAAAACTGTCGCTACATTTCTAAAAAGTACTTATGGGCCCAAAACGGACGCCGTGTGCAAAAGTTACGCTAAATTCTTTGCACGCCGACTGGCCTAGCGTTGCAAATATAAAAGTGCTCATTCTTTCAAAAAATGGCTGAAATCCCTCGAACGTCACGACGAAGTTGTGAGTTCAATCCAAAACGGTCGCTACAGTTCCAAAAAGTACTTATGGGCCTAAAACGGACATCATGTACAAAAGTTACGCTCAATTCTTCGTACGTCGACTATCCAAGCGTCCCAAATATAAAAGTGCTCATTCTTTCGAAAAATGGCCGAAATCCCTCGAATGTCAAGACGAAGTTGTGAGTTCAATCCAAAACGGATGCTACATTTCAAAAAAGTACTTATGGGTCAAAAATGGACACCGTGTACAAAAGTTACACTCAATTCTTCGTACGCCGAATATCCAAGCATTCCAAATATAGAAGTGCTCATTCTTTCGAAAAATGGTCGAAATCCCTCGAACGTCACGAAGAAGTTGTGAGTTCAATCCAAAAGGGTCGCTACATTTCCAAAAAGTACTTATTGGCCAAAAACGGACGCCATGTGCAAAAGTTACGATCAATTCTTCATACGCCGACTATCCATGTGTTCCAAATATAAAAGTCTTCATTCTTTCAAAAAATGAGCAAAATCCCTCGAACGTCACGAAGAAATTGTGAGTTCAATCGAAAACGTTCGCTAGATTTCCAAAAAGTACTTATGGGCCCAAAATGGACGCCGTGTGCAAAAGTTACGCTCAATTCTTCGTACGACGATTATCTAAGCATTCCAAATATAAAAGTGCTCATTCTTTCGAAAAATGGCTGAAATCTCTCGAACGTCACGACGAAGTTGTGAGTTCAATCCAAAACGGTCGCTACATTTCCAAAAAGTACTTATTGGCCAAAAACGGGCACCGTGGGCAAAAGTTACACTCAATTCTTCGTACGCCGACTATCCTAGCGTTCCAAATATAAAAGTGCTCATTCTTTCGAAAAATGGTCGAAATCCCTCGAACATCACGAAGTTGTGAGTTCAATCGAAAATGGTCGGTACATTTCCAAAAAGTACTTATGGGCCCAAAAACGGACGCTGTGTGCAAAAGTTACGCTCAATTCATTGCACGCCAACTATCCTAGCGTTCCAAATATAAAAGGGCTCATTCTTTCAAAAAATGGCGAAATCCTTCGAACGTCACGACGAAGTTGTGAGTTCAATCCACAACGGTCGCTACATTTCCTAAAAGTACTTATGGGCCTAAAACGGACATCGTGTACAAAAGTTACGGACAATTCTTCGTACGCCGACTATCCAAGCGTTCCAAATATAAAAGTGGTCATTCTTTCGAAAAATGGCCGAAATCCCTCGAACGTCACGACGAAGTTGCGAGTTCAATCCAAAACGGTCGCTACATTTCGAAAAAGTACTTATGGGCCCAAAACGGACGCCGTGTGCAAAAGTTACACTCAATTCCTCACACGCCGACTATCCTAGCGTTCCAAATAAAAAAGTACTCATTCTTTCGAAAAATGGCTGAAATCCCTCGAACGCCAAGAAGTTGTGAGTTCAATCCAAAATGGTCGCTACATTTCCAAAATGTACTTATGGGCCAATAACGGACACCGTGTGCAAAAGTTACGCTCAATTCATTGTACGCCGAATATCCAAGCATTCCAAATATAAAAGTGCTCATTCTTTTGAAAAATGATCGAAATCCCTCGAACGTCACGAAGAAGTTGTGAGTTCAATCCAAAACGGTCGCTACATTTCCTAAAATTACATATGGGCCTAAAACGGACATCGTGTGCAAATGTTATGCTCAATTCTTCGTACGCCGACTATCCAAGCGTTCCAAATATAAAAGTGATCATTCTTTTGAAAAATGGATGAAATCCCTCGAACGTCACGACGAAGTTGTGAGTTCAATCCAAAACAGTCGCTACATTTTACAGAAAGTACTTATGGGCCAAAAATGGACACCGAGTGCAAAAGTTACGCTCAATTCTTTGTACGCCGAATATCCTAGCGTTCCAAATATGAAAGTGCTCATTCTTTTGAAAAATGGTCGAAATCCCTCGAACGTCACAAAGAAGTTGTGAGTTCAATCCAAAATGGTCCCTACATTTCCAAAAAGTACTTATGGGCCCAAAATGGACGCCGTGGGCAAAAGTTACGCTCAATTCTTTGTACGCCGATTATCCAAGCGTTCCAAATATAAAGTGCTCATTCTTTCGAAAAATGGCTGAAATCCCTCGAACGTCACGACGAAGTTGTGAGTTCAATCCAAAACGGTCGCTATATTTCCAAAAAGTACTTATGGGCCAAAAACGGACACCGTGTGCAAAAGTTACGCTCAATTCTTCGTACGTCGAATATCCAAGCGTTCCAAATATAAAAGAGCTCAGTCTTTCGAAAAATGGTCGAAATCCCTCGAACGTCACGAAGAAGTTTGGAGTTCAATCCAAAAGGGTCGCTACATTTACAAAAAGTACTTATGGTCGAAAAACGGACACCGTGGGCAAAAGTTGCACTCAATTCTTCGTGCGCCGACTATCCAAGCGTTCCAAATATAAAAGTGCTCATTCTTTCAAAAAATGTCGAAATGCCTCGAACATCACAAAGAAGTTGTGAGTTCAATCGAAAACGGTCGCTACATTTCCAAAAAGTACTTATGGGCCCAAAACGGACGCTGTGTGCAAAAGTCACGCTCAATTCATCGCACGCCGACCATCCTAACGTTCCAAATATAAAAGTGCTCATTCTTTCAAAAAATGGCTGAAATCCCTCAAACGTCACGACGAAGTTGTGAGTTCAATCAAAAACGGTCGCTACATTTCCTGAAAGTACTTATGGGCCTAAAACGGACATCGTGTGCAAAAGTTACGCACAATTCTTCGTACGCCGACTATCCAAGCGTTCCAAATATAAAAGTGCTCATTCTTTTGAAAAATGGCCGAAATCCTTCTAACGTCACGACGAAGTTGCGAGTTCAATCCAAAACGGTCGCCACATTTCCAAAAAGTACTTCCGGGCCCAAAACGGACGCCGTGTGCAAAAGTTACGCTCAATTCTTCGCACGCTGACTATCCTAGCGTTCCAAATATAAAAGTGCTCATTCTTTCGAAAAATGGTTGAAATCCCTCGAACGTCACGAAGAAGTTGTGAGTTCAATCCAAAACGGTCGCTGCATTTCCAAAAAGTACTTATGGGCCAATAACGGGCACCGAGTGCAAAAGTTATGCTCAATTCTTTGTATGCCGAATATCCAAGCGTTCCAAATATAAAAGTACTCATTCTTTCGAAAAATGGTCGAAATCCCTCGAACGTCACGAAGAAGTTGTGAGTTCAATCCAAAACGGTCGATACATTTCCTAAAATTTCATATGGGCCTAAAACGAACATCGTGTACAAATGTTATGCTCAATTCTTCGTACGCCGACTATCCAAGCGTTCCAAATATAAAAGTGGTCATTCTTTCGAAAAACGGTTGAAATCCCTCGAACGTCACGAAGAAGTTGTGAGTTCAATCCAAAACGGTCGCTACATTTCCTAAAATTACATATGGGCCTAAAACGGACATCGTGTGCATAAGTTACGCTCAATTCTTCGTACGCTGACTATCTGTGAGTTCAATCCAAAACGGTCGCTACATTTCCTAAAAGTACTTATGGGCCCAAAACGGACGCCGTGTGCAAAAGTTACGTTCAATTCTTCGTACGCCGACTATCGAAGCGTTCCAAATATAAAAGTGCTCATTCTTTCGAAAAATGGTCGAACTCCCTCGAACGTCACGACGAAGTTGTGAGTTCAATCCAAAACAGTCGCTACATTTTACAAAAAGTACTTGTGGGCCAAAAACGGACATCGTGTGCATAAGTTACGCTCAATTCTTTGTACGCCGAATATCCAAGCGTTCCAAATATAAAATTGCTCATTCTTTCGAAAAATGGTCGAAATCCCTCGAACGTCACGAAGAAGTTGTGAGTTCAATCCAAAACGGTCGCAACATTTCCAAAAAGTACTTATGGGCCCAAAACGGACGCCGTGTGAAAAAGTTACGCTCAATTCTTCGTACGCTGATTATCCAAGCGTTCCAAATATAAAGTGCTCATTCTTTCAAAAAATGGCTGAAATCCCTCGACCGTCACGACGAAGTTGTGAGTTCAATCCAAAACGGTTGCTATATTTCCACAAAGTACTTATGGGCCAAAAACGGACACCGTGTGCAAAAGTTAGGCTCAATTCTTCGTACGTCGAATATCCAAGCGTTCCAAATATAAAAGTGCTCATTCTTTCGAAAAATGGTCGAAATCCCTCGAACGTCACGACGAAGTTGTGAGTTGTGCAAAAGTTACGCTCAATTCTTCGTACGTCGACTATCAGTTACGCTCAATTCTTCGTACGTCGACTATCAGTTACGCTCAATTCTTCGTACGTCGACTATCAGTTACGCTCAATTCTTCGTACGTCGACTATCAGTTACGCTCAATTCTTCGTACGTCGAATATCCAAGCGTAATATCCTAGCGTTCCAAATATAAAAGTGCTCATTCTTTCGGAAAATGGTCGAAATCCCTCGAACGTCACGACGAAGTGGTGAGTTCAATCCAAAACGGTCGCTACATTTCCAAAAAGTACTTATGGGCCCAAAACAGACGCCGTGTGCAAAAGTTACGTTCAATTCTTCGTACGTCGACTATCCAGCGTTCCAAATATAAAAGTGCTCATTCTTTCAAAAAATGGCTGAAATCCCTCGAACGTCACGACGAAGTGGTGAGTTCAATCCAAAATGGTCGCTACATTTCCTACAGTACTTGTGGGCCTAAAACGGACATCGTGAGCAAAAGTTACGCTCAATTCTTCGTACGCCGACTATCCAAGCGATCCAAATATAAAAGTGCTCATTCTTTCAAAAACTGGCCGAAATCCCTCGAACGTCACTACAAAGTTGTGAGTTCAATCCAAAATGATCGCTACATTACCAAAAAGTACTTATGGGCCCAAAACGGACGCCGTGGGCAAAAGTTACGCTCAATTCTTCGTACGCCGATTATCCTAGCATTCCAAATATAATAGTGCTCATTCTTTCGAAAAATGGCCGAAATCCCTCGAACGTCACGACGAAGTTGTGAGTTCAATCCAAAACGGTCGCTACATTTCCTAAAAGTACTTTTGGGCCTAAAACGGACATCGTGTACAGAAGTTACGCACAATTCTTCGTACGCCGACTATCCAAGCATTCCAAATATAAAAGTGCTCATTCTTTCGAAAAATGGCCGAAATCCCTCGAACGTCACGACGAAGTTGTGAGTTCAATCCAAAACGGTCGCTACATTTCCTAAAAGTACTTTTGGGCCTAAAACGGACATCGTGTACAGAAGTTACGCACAATTCTTCGTACGCCGACTATCCAAGCGATCCAAATATAAAAGTGCTCATTCTTTCATCGCTACATTACCAAAAAGTACTTGTGGGCCTAAAACGGACATCGTGAGCAAAAGTTACGCTCAATTCTTCGTACGCCGACTATCCAAGCGATCCAAATATAAAAGTGCTCATTCTTTCGAAAACTGGCCGAAATCCCTCGAACGTCACTACAAAGTTGTGAGTTCAATCCAAAATGATCGCTACATTACCAAAAAGTACTTATGGGCCCAAAACGGACGCCGTGGGCAAAAGTTACGCTCAATTCTTCGTACGCCGATTATCCTAGCATTCCAAATATAATAGTGCTCATTCTTTCGAAAAATGGCCGAAATCCCTCGAACGTCACGACGAAGTTGTGAGTTCAATCCAAAACGGTCGCTACATTTCCTAAAAGTACTTTTGGGCCTAAAACGGACATCGTGTACAGAAGTTACGCACAATTCTTCGTACGCCGACTATCCAAGCATTCCAAATATAAAAGTGCTCATTCTTTCGAAAAATGGCCGAAATCCCTCGAACGTCACGATGAAGTTGCGAGTTCAATCCAAAACGGTCGCTACATTTCCCAAAATTACATATGGGCCTAAAACGGACATCGTGTGCAAATGTTATGCTCAATTCTTCGTACGCCGACTCTCCAAGCATTCCAAATATGGAAGTGCTCATTCTTTCGAAAAATGGTCGAAATCCCTCGAACGTCACGATGAAGTTGCGAGTTCAATCCAAAACGGTCGCTACATTTCCAAAAAGTACTTATGGGCCCAAAACGGACGTCGTGTGCAAAAGTTACACTCAATTCTTCGCACGTCGACTATCCTAGCGTTCCAAATATAAAAGTACTCATTCTTTAAAAAAATGGCCAAAATCCCTCGAACGTCACGACGAAGTTCTGAGTTCAATCCAAAACGGTCGCTACATTTCCCAAAATTACATATGGGCCTAAAACGGACATCGTGTGCAAATGTTATGCTCAATTCTTCGTACGCCGACTATCCAAGCGTTCCAAATATAAAAGTGCTCATTCTTTCGAAAAATGGTTAAAATCCCTCGAACGTCACGACGAAGTTGTGAGTTCAATCCAAAACAGTCGCTACATTTTACAAAAAGTACTTGTGGGCCAAAAACGGACATCGTGTGCAAAAGTTAGGCTCAATTCTTCGTACGTCGAATATCACAGCGTTCCAAATATAAAAGTGCTCATTCTTTCGAAAAATGGTCGAAATCCCTCGAACGTCACGAAGAAGTTGTGAGTTCAATCCTTCGAACGTCACGACGAAGTTCTGAGTTCAATCCAAAACGGTCGCTACATTCCTAAAAGTACTTATGGGCCTAAAACGGACATCGTGTGCAAAAGTTAGGCTCAATTCTTCGTACGCCGACTATCCAAGCGTTCCGAATATAAAAGTGCTCATTCTTTAAAAAAATGGCCGAACTCCCTCGAACGTCACGACGAAGTTCTGAGTTCAATCCAAAACGGTCGCTACATTCCTAAAAGTACTTATGGGCCTAAAACGGACATCGTGTGCAAAAGTTAGGCTCAATTCTTCGTACGCCGACTATCCAAGCGTTCCGAATATAAAAGTGCTCATTCTTTAAAAAAATGGCCGAACTCCCTCGAACGTCACGACGAAGTTCTGAGTTCAATCCAAAACGGTCGCTACATTCCTAAAAGTACTTATGGGCCTAAAACGGACATCGTGTGCAAAAGTTAGGCTCAATTCTTCGTACGCCGACTATCCAAGCGTTCCGAATATAAAAGTGCTCATTCTTTAAAAAAATGGCCGAACTCCCTCGAACGTCACGACGAAGTTCTGAGTTCAATCCAAAACGGTCGCTACATTCCTAAAAGTACTTATGGGCCTAAAACGGACATCGTGTGCAAAAGTTAGGCTCAATTCTTCGTACGCCGACTATCCAAGCGTTCCGAATATAAAAGTGCTCATTCTTTAAAAAAATGGCCGAACTCCCTCGAACGTCACGACGAAGTTCTGAGTTCAATCCAAAACGGTCGCTACATTCCTAAAAGTACTTATGGGCCTAAAACGGACATCGTGTGCAAAAGTTAGGCTCAATTCTTCGTACGCCGACTATCCAAGCGTTCCGAATATAAAAGTGCTCATTCTTTAAAAAAATGGCCGAACTCCCTCGAACGTCACGACGAAGTTCTGAGTTCAATCCAAAACGGTCGCTACATTCCTAAAAGTACTTATGGGCCTAAAACGGACATCGTGTGCAAAAGTTAGGCTCAATTCTTCGTACGCCGACTATCCAAGCGTTCCGAATATAAAAGTGCTCATTCTTTAAAAAAATGGCCGAACTCCCTCGAACGTCACGACGAAGTTCTGAGTTCAATCCAAAACGGTCGCTACATTCCTAAAAGTACTTATGGGCCTAAAACGGACATCGTGTGCAAAAGTTAGGCTCAATTCTTCGTACGCCGACTATCCAAGCGTTCCGAATATAAAAGTGCTCATTCTTTAAAAAAATGGCCGAACTCCCTCGAACGTCACGACGAAGTTCTGAGTTCAATCCAAAACGGTCGCTACATTCCTAAAAGTACTTATGGGCCTAAAACGGACATCGTGTGCAAAAGTTAGGCTCAATTCTTCGTACGCCGACTATCCAAGCGTTCCGAATATAAAAGTGCTCATTCTTTAAAAAAATGGCCGAACTCCCTCGAACGTCACGACGAAGTTCTGAGTTCAATCCAAAACGGTCGCTACATTCCTAAAAGTACTTATGGGCCTAAAACGGACATCGTGTGCAAAAGTTAGGCTCAATTCTTCGTACGCCGACTATCCAAGCGTTCCGAATATAAAAGTGCTCATTCTTTAAAAAAATGGCCGAACTCCCTCGAACGTCACGACGAAGTTCTGAGTTCAATCCAAAACGGTCGCTACATTCCTAAAAGTACTTATGGGCCTAAAACGGACATCGTGTGCAAAAGTTAGGCTCAATTCTTCGTACGCCGACTATCCAAGCGTTCCGAATATAAAAGTGCTCATTCTTTAAAAAAATGGCCGAACTCCCTCGAACGTCACGACGAAGTTCTGAGTTCAATCCAAAACGGTCGCTACATTCCTAAAAGTACTTATGGGCCTAAAACGGACATCGTGTGCAAAAGTTAGGCTCAATTCTTCGTACGCCGACTATCCAAGCGTTCCGAATATAAAAGTGCTCATTCTTTAAAAAAATGGCCGAACTCCCTCGAACGTCACGACGAAGTTCTGAGTTCAATCCAAAACGGTCGCTACATTCCTAAAAGTACTTATGGGCCTAAAACGGACATCGTGTGCAAAAGTTAGGCTCAATTCTTCGTACGCCGACTATCCAAGCGTTCCGAATATAAAAGTGCTCATTCTTTAAAAAAATGGCCGAACTCCCTCGAACGTCACGACGAAGTTCTGAGTTCAATCCAAAACGGTCGCTACATTCCTAAAAGTACTTATGGGCCTAAAACGGACATCGTGTGCAAAAGTTAGGCTCAATTCTTCGTACGCCGACTATCCAAGCGTTCCGAATATAAAAGTGCTCATTCTTTAAAAAAATGGCCGAACTCCCTCGAACGTCACGACGAAGTTCTGAGTTCAATCCAAAACGGTCGCTACATTCCTAAAAGTACTTATGGGCCTAAAACGGACATCGTGTGCAAAAGTTAGGCTCAATTCTTCGTACGCCGACTATCCAAGCGTTCCGAATATAAAAGTGCTCATTCTTTAAAAAAATGGCCGAACTCCCTCGAACGTCACGACGAAGTTCTGAGTTCAATCCAAAACGGTCGCTACATTCCTAAAAGTACTTATGGGCCTAAAACGGACATCGTGTGCAAAAGTTAGGCTCAATTCTTCGTACGCCGACTATCCAAGCGTTCCGAATATAAAAGTGCTCATTCTTTAAAAAAATGGCCGAACTCCCTCGAACGTCACGACGAAGTTCTGAGTTCAATCCAAAACGGTCGCTACATTCCTAAAAGTACTTATGGGCCTAAAACGGACATCGTGTGCAAAAGTTAGGCTCAATTCTTCGTACGCCGACTATCCAAGCGTTCCGAATATAAAAGTGCTCATTCTTTAAAAAAATGGCCGAACTCCCTCGAACGTCACGACGAAGTTCTGAGTTCAATCCAAAACGGTCGCTACATTCCTAAAAGTACTTATGGGCCTAAAACGGACATCGTGTGCAAAAGTTAGGCTCAATTCTTCGTACGCCGACTATCCAAGCGTTCCGAATATAAAAGTGCTCATTCTTTAAAAAAATGGCCGAACTCCCTCGAACGTCACGACGAAGTTCTGAGTTCAATCCAAAACGGTCGCTACATTCCTAAAAGTACTTATGGGCCTAAAACGGACATCGTGTGCAAAAGTTAGGCTCAATTCTTCGTACGCCGACTATCCAAGCGTTCCGAATATAAAAGTGCTCATTCTTTAAAAAAATGGCCGAACTCCCTCGAACGTCACGACGAAGTTCTGAGTTCAATCCAAAACGGTTGCTACATTTCCAAAAAGTACTAATGGGTCCAAAACGGACACCGTGTGCAAAAGTTACGCTCAATTTTTCGTACACCGACTATCCAAGCGTTCCGAATATAAAAGTGCTCATTCTTTCGAAAAATGGTCGAAATCCCTTAAACGTCACGATGAAGTTGTGAGTTCAATCCAAAACGGTTGCTACATTTCCAAAAAGTATTAATGGGCCCAAAACGGACACCGTGTGCAAAAGTTACGCTCAATTTTTCGTACACCGACTATCCAAGCGTTCCGAATATAAAAGTGCTCATTCTTTCGAAAAATGGCCAAAATCCCTCGAACGTCACGATGAAGTCGTGAGTTCAATCCAAAACGGTCGCTACATTTCCCAAAATTACATATGGGCCTAAAACGGACATCGTGTGCAAAAGTTACGCTCAATTTTTCGTACACCGACTATCCAAGCGTTCCGAATATAAAAGTGCTCATTCTTTCGAAAAATGGCCAAAATCCCTCGAACGTCACGATGAAGTCGTGAGTTCAATCCAAAACGGTCGCTACATTTCCCAAAATTACATATGGGCCTAAAACGGACATCGTGTGCAAAAGTTACGCTCAATTTTTCGTACACCGACTATCCAAGCGTTCCGAATATAAAAGTGCTCATTCTTTCGAAAAATGGTCGAAATCCCTCGAACGTCACGACGAAGTTGTGAGTTCAATCCTAAACGGTCGCTACATTTCCAAAAAGTACTTATGGGCCCAAAACGGACACCGTGTGCAAAAGTTACGCTCAATTTTTCGTACGCCGACTGTCCAAGCGTTCGAAATATAAAAGTGCTCATTCTTTAAAAAATGGTCGAACTCCCTCGAACGTCGCGACGAAGTTGTAAGTTCAATCCCAAACGGTCGCTACGTGTCGAAAAAGTACTTATGGGCGCAAAACGGACACCGTGTGCAAAAGTTACGCTCAATTCTTCGTACGCCGACTATCCAAGCGTTCCAAATATAAAAGTGCTCATTCTTTCGAAAAATGGCCAAAATCCCTCGAACGTCACGATGAAGTTGTGAGTTCAATCCAAAACGGTCGCTACATTTCCCAAAATTACATATGGGCCTAAAACGGACATCGTGTGCAAATGTTATGCTCAATTCTTCGTACGCCGACTGTCCAAGCGTTCCAAATATAAAAGTGCTCATTCTTTCGAAAAATGGTTAAAATCCCTCGAACGTCATGACGAAGTTGTGAGTTCAATCCAAAACAGTCGCTACATTTTACAAGAAGTACTTGTGGGCCAAAAACGGACATCGTGTGCAAAAGTTACGCTCAATTCTTTGTACGCCGAATATCACAGCGTTCCAAATATAAAAGTACTCATTCTTTTGAAAAATGGTCGAAATCCCTCGAACGTCACGAAGAAGTTGAGAGTTCAATCCAAAACAGTCGCTACATTTCCAAAAAGTACTTATGGGCCCAAAACGGATGCCGTGTGAAAAAGTTACGCTCAATTCTTCGTACGCTGATTATCCAAAGTTCCAAATATAAAGTGCTCATTCTTTCAAAAAATGGCTGAAATCCCTCGACCGTCACGACGAAGTTGTGAGTTCAATCCAAAACGGTCGCTATATTTCCAAAAAGTACTTATGGGCCAAAAACGGACACCGTGTGCAAAAGTTAAAATCAATTCTTCGTACGTCGAATATCTAAGCGTTCCAAATATAAAATTGCTCATTCTTTCGAAAAATGGTTCGAAATCCCTCGAACGTCACAAAGAAGTTTTGAGTTCAATCCAAAAGGGTCGCTACATTTCCAAAAAGTACTTATGGGCAAAAAACGGACACCGTGTGCAAAAGTTATGCTCAATTCTTCGTACGCCGACTATCCAAGCGTTCCAAATATAAAAGTACTCATTCATTCAAAAAATGGTCGAAATCCCTCGAATGTCATGAGGAAGTTGTGAGTTCAATCCAAAATGGTCGCTACATTTCCAAAAAGTACTTATGGGCCCAAAACGGACGCCGTGTGCAAAAGTTACGTTCAATTCTTCGCACGCCGACTATCCTAGCGTTCCAAATATAAAAGAGCTCATTCTTTCAAAAAATGGCTGAAATCCCTCGAACGTCACGACGAAGTGGTGAGTTCAATCCAAAATGGTCGCTACATTTCCAAAAAGTACTTATGGGCAAAAAACGGACACCGTGTGCAAAAGTTATGCTCAATTCTTCGTACGCCGACTATCCAAGCGTTCCAAATATAAAAGTACTCATTCTTTCGAAAAATGGTTGAAATCCCTCGAACGTCACGACGAAGTTGTTTGTTCAATCCAAAATAGTCGCTACATTTTACAAAAAGTACTTATGGGCTAAAAATGGACAACGTGTGAAAAAGTTACGCTCAATTCTTTGTACGCCGAATATCCAAGCGTTCCAAATATAAAAGTGCTCATTCTTTTGAAAAATGGTCCAAATCCCTCGAACGTCACGAAGAAGTTGTGAGTTCAATCCAAAATGGTCGCTACATTTCCTAAAAGTACTTATGGGCCTAAAACGGACATCGTGTTCAAAAGTTACGCACAATTCTTCGTACGCCGACTATCCAAGCGTTCCAAATATAAAAGTGCTCATTCTTTCGAAAAATGGCCGAAATCCCTCGAACGTCACGATGAAGCTGCGAGTTTAACCCAAAACGGTCGCTACATTTCCAAAAAGTACTTATGGGCCCAAAA
>NW_019261781.1:0-484 GCF_002742605.1 Olea europaea var. sylvestris | reverse complement strand
TTTCGAAAAATGGCCGAAATCCCTCGAACGTCACGACGAAGTTGTGAGTTCAATCCAAAACGGTCGCTACATTTCCTAAAAGTACTTTTGGGCCTAAAACGGACATCGTGTACAGAAGTTACGCACAATTCTTCGTACGCCGACTATCCAAGCATTCCAAATATAAAAGTGCTCATTCTTTCGAAAAATGGCCGAAATCCCTCGAACGTCACGACGAAGTTGTGAGTTCAATCCAAAACGGTCGCTACATTTCCTAAAAGTACTTATGGGCCTAAAACGGACATCGTGTGCAAAAGTTACGTCCAATTCTTCGTACGCCGACTCTCTAAGCGTTCCAAATATAAAAGTGCTCATTCTTTCGAAAAATGGTTGAAATCCCTCGAACGTCACGATGAAGTTGCGAGTTCAATCCAAAAGGGTCGCTACATTTCCAAAAAGTACTTATGGGCAAAAAACGGACACCGTGTGCAAAAGTTATGCTAAA
>NW_019261780.1:0-1015 GCF_002742605.1 Olea europaea var. sylvestris | reverse complement strand
AAGTGGATGAAAAATGAAAGAGTTTTTATTGTGTTAGAGTAAACTGATGAAAAAGAGTGACTTCGTTTTCAAATCTCAATTGAGAGGTGTTTGAATTTTTAACAGATTTCTATTTTTGTAATTGAATAATTCATTTAAGGATATTTTTGTCTTTTACACAAGAATATATCTTTGTAGTGAATGTCAAAATTTTTTGCTTAAAGTGGAAAATTGGTTATTTGACATGGCTAATATTAAAAGTACCCCCATTGCCCAGGCTTCGATATTTAATGATTTTGGATTTTTCGTTTCGGGTACTGGTAGTAGTAAATTGGAACCATTCCGTTCTTGGTTCTAGTGCTTGGAATCGTTTGATTCTGATCTAGTAATTTTTTATTTTTTTGGTCCGTACTTTAAATTCTCAACTCAACGACTTTTTCTTTCTACTAGTCTGCTTCTCGTGCGTTGCACGAATTTCGTATTTTTTTTGGTTTTATTAGCGTAAAATTTATAGATTATACAAAAAGTATTTAGAAATAAGAAATGTTTGTTTAATTCTCATCTTTCAGTCGACTGTATATTTTATGTCATGATAAATTATTTTTATTCTTATAAATAAGTATAATGAATGTTGTGATTGTATATATGTCAACGATAATTTATTTTTAATTATTTATTGTATTTTTTGTTTAATATAGATGAAGATATTTTTTTTATCTGATATTGCAAATAAGTTGTAAATTGAATTTCGTAAAATGCTTTTCTTTAGCAACTTCAATTTGAGAGGCTGTATTTGTAGTTCAAAAATAATTCATGCAGTTGTAAATTGAAAGAGAATATCCACATACACAAATATTTAAATAACAAACTCATGTTCGTACGTGAAATAACTTGAAGTGGCATTTACTGGATGGCCAACTCCCTTGTTGGTGTAAGAATTAGAACCCTAACAACAGCCTATTCTTCGGACGATACAACAGTCACTCCAAGGTTGGTAGGGCAAAAGAATTAAAAAAAATTAAATAACTTTTATTTG
>NW_019261779.1:0-1015 GCF_002742605.1 Olea europaea var. sylvestris | reverse complement strand
TGTGTGTGTGTGTGTGTGTGTGTGTTTTATTTATTTATTTTTTAATTTCCATCAAGTGTTCTAAACTTTATGACATTATACTTATTTAATTCAGTATTTGAGTATTCAATAAATTAAGAGTTTTAATTTCCAATTAAATATTTTCACTTCAAGTATAATTATGAAATGATATCGATAACACCTCAAAATTTAAGTCAATAAAATTTGGGGCGTTACAAAAATCTTTTAGCAACCAATTTTGAAAATAATTTATTTATGAGTTTCATGGTAAAAATGAATATAATTTAACATTATTAATTCTCGTTTAAACTTATATATTAACTTGTTTTATATATATTACTATAATGTCGATACGTAAATCGTAGATTAAAATCGAACCAAACCACAGATTATGGTTTGGTTTGATTTGAAAAAAATTCAAATCGCATAAAATTGTTTGAGTTGAAAATATAGCACAAACCACCCTAACCGAATCGCGTTCACCCCTAGCTAAAATACCAAGTCATCTGGCCAGTGCAATCCCATCCTGTATAGCTCTAAGCTTGGCTTCCAAAATCATATACGGGCTATATGATGATCAAAATACCCGATGCAGTGCCTATACCTACTTAGCATACTCATAGTGAAAGACAATTTAGGTCTAGTACAGACCATAAGATGCATAATAGAGCCAATGACATTAGAATAAGGAATATATTCAATGTTAGGACTAACTAATAACATGTGGTCCGCACAAAGTAACAAATACATACTTTTTATTAGTGCTATGGTATAGGTAATACCAGCAACGATCAAATCACTTCTCTTAAAACCAATTGACAACACGTAGGAATTGAACTTTTAATACAAATGACATGGAGACTGCTTTAAAAAATAAAGAGATTTCTTTAAATAAATACATGATCAGGTAGGTTTACTTTCAAAACCATTGGATTGATTTATAAAATTCTTTTCATCAAGGTCACCATGCAAGAAAGTAGTTTTGACATCGAATTGTTGAAGTTCCTAGACATAG
>NW_019261778.1:0-1015 GCF_002742605.1 Olea europaea var. sylvestris | reverse complement strand
TTCGTCATTTTTCGCGACGGTGTCGGAATGGGCTGAAATTTGGCTGGTTGATCGGAAACAAAAATCGCGCCGGGGGCAATTTCCTCTTTTTTCGCGACGGCATCGGAATGGGCTGAAATTTGACTGGTTGATCGGAAACAAAAATCGCGTCGGGAGTAATTTCGTCATTTGTCGCGACGGTGTCGGAATGGGCTGAAATTTGACAGGTTGATCGGAAACAAAAATCGCGCCAAGGGTAATTTCGTCATTTTTCGCGACGGTGTCGGAATGGGCTGAAATTTGGCTGTTGATCGAAAAAAAAAATCGCGTCGGGGGCAATTTCATCATTTTTCGCGACGGTGTCGGAATGGGCTGAAATTTGGCTGGTTGATTGGAAGCAAAAATCGCGCCGGGGGCAATTTCGTCTTTTTTTCACGACGGTGTCGGAATGGTCTAAAATTTGACAGGTTGATCGCAAACAAAAATCCTGCCCGGTGCAATTTCGTCATTTTTCTCGACGGTGTTGGAATTGGCTAAAATTTGACAGGTTGATTGGAAGCAAAAATCGCGCCAGGGGCAATTTAGTCATTTTCCGCGACGGAGTCGAAATGGGCTCAAATTTGACAGGTTGATCGGAAACAAAAATCGCACCGGGGGCAATTTCGTCATTTTTCGCGTCGGTGTCGGAATGGTCTAAAATTTGACAGGTTGATCGGAAACAAAAATCGCGCCGTGGGCAATTTCGTCTTTTTTCGCGACGGTGTCGGAATGGACTGAAATTTGGTTGTTGATTGGAAACAAAAATCGCGCCGGGGCGAATTTCGTCATTTTCCCGACGGTGTCGGAATGGGCTGAAATTTGGCTGGTTGATTGAAAGCAAAAATCGCACCGGGGGCAATTTCGTCTTTTTTTGCGACGGTGTCGGAATCGGCTGAAATTTGGCTGTTGATCGGAAGCAAAAATCGCGCCGGGGGCAATTTCGTCTTTTTTCACGACGATGTCGGAATGGTCTAAAATTTGACGGGTTGATCGGAAA
>NW_019261777.1:0-1015 GCF_002742605.1 Olea europaea var. sylvestris | reverse complement strand
AAAAAAAAAAAAAAAAAAAAAAATCAATAAACTTGTTTGGCATTTATTGATAGCATCTTAGGTGATATTGTCTCTATATTCAAAGCTAGACGTGTAGCTTGGGCTACTCAATTATGAACATATAGCGTGAAAATAAAATTTAATACAGTTTGGTCGAATTAATAAGACTTTCGAAATACGGTTAACCTTTCATTTGGTAAATTTATAAATGATTTATGAAAAAGAATAATAATGGATTCCACAAAACATGCACGTAATTACGAATTGTAGTATAAAGATGTGGTTAAAATTAATGTTTGATTTTGATTAGATATATTATTCTCAATTGGTTTATACAAAACATTTATCCCACTCATTATTCGAAGTAAATTGACTTAAAGGATTTGATCTCTTGTCCACTATGGGTAGACGTTATTATATCCACTATGAGGGGCGGACCTAGATAATTTGGGCTGGGGGAGTCACAGTCAAGCTTTCAAATGGTGGGTAAATTATAAATGGTAATGACAGTCCGTAATCGACAGATTAGAAGAGGGAGACAAAGGCACAAAATTGAGTTTGAAGCTGCCCATTACATAATATATTTGTAGTGTACGTTTTAATCTTCGACATCCTAGAAAAAAACAGCAAAAAAGAAAAAAGGCAGAAATTGGGGTGGGGGGGGGAGGTCAATTGACCCTAGAGGACCCCCTCGGTCCGCCCCTGTCCACAATGGATGATATTGTCATACTCATAATGGGCATAATCCACATAGCTTAATTTAAATAGACGATTATATTAACGTTCATAGAGAGCCGTCCAATGGAAAATATTTCTTTGCAAAATTAAAAATTAACCGAATTATACCCTTATTCCAGGCCTGAAATTACATTTTTCTGTCATTTGGCAAAATTCAGACAAACTTTTAGTCCCACGTTGGACTGCTACAATAGCAATGTCATATGACCTGTAAACGAACCTAAGACCTTTCAATGACCACAAGAAACTTTGTTGGGTTGTGCTAGATGAACAGGGG
>NW_019261776.1:0-1015 GCF_002742605.1 Olea europaea var. sylvestris | reverse complement strand
GCTCGATTCCAATCGAATTAGACTAGCAATTTGCCAAAAACGAACAAACCCGAAGTTATCATGAAATGAAAAACTACTTTCCGCTGGCTCGATTCCAATCGAATTAGACTACCATTTCGCCAAAAATGAACAAATCCGAAGTTATCCTGAAATCAAAAACCACTCTTTATCGGCTCAATTCCAATCGAATTAGACTAGCAATTTGTCAAAAACTATCAAACCCAAAATTATCATGAAATCGAAAACCACTTTTCATTGGCTAGATTCCAATCGAATTAGACTAGCAATTCGCCGAAAACGAACAAACCCGAATTTATCATAATATCGAAAACCACTTTTCATTGGTTCGATTCCAATCGAATTAGACTAGCAATTCGCCAAAAACAAACAAAAACCCGAATTAATCATGAAATCGAAAGCCACTTTTCATTGGTTCGATTCCAATCGAATTGAATCGAATTAGACTATTAATTCGCCAAAAACGAACAAACTCGAAGTTATCATGAAATCAAAACCACTTTTCTTTGGCTCGATTCCAAACGAATTAGACTAGTAATTTGCTGAAAACAAACAAACCCGAAGTTATCATGAAATCGAAAAACACTTTTCATTGGCTCGATTCCAATCAAACTAAACCAGCAAATTGCCAAAAATGATCAAACCCGAAGTTATCAGGAAATAGAAAACCATATTTCATTGGCACGATTCCAATGGAATTAGACTATCAATTAGCCAAAAATGAACAAACCCGAAGTTATCATGAAAACAAAAACCACTTTACATTGGCTCGATTCCAATCGAATTAGACTAGCAATTCGCCAAAAACAAACAAACTCGAAGTTATCATGAAATCAAAAACTACTTTCCATTGGCTCGATACCAATCGAATTAGACTACCATTTCGCCAAAAATGAACAAATCCGAAGTTATCCTGAAATCAAAAACCACTTTTCATCTGCTTGATTCCAATCGAATTAGACTAGCAATTTGTCGAAAACTATCAAACCCAAAGTTA
>NW_019261775.1:0-1015 GCF_002742605.1 Olea europaea var. sylvestris | reverse complement strand
GTCAAAAACTAGCTTCCGTCGACATCATATGGGGTATTAAAATATTTTTCAAAACTCAGCAACGACCCGGTTGAAAGGTAAACCAGTGCAGTTCACTTAAAATGGCATATAAAATTTCACCCACGTCAAAAACACATGATCTAAAATTTATTCAGTAGCTAAGCCAATGAAATTCGATATTGAGGGAAAAACCTTAGAAGCTAATTTGTATATGATAGATATGAAGGACTTTGATGTGAATTTGGGCATGGATTGGTTAGGATGTAATTATGCGAGCATTCGTTGTAGAGAAAGGGAAGTGTCTTTTCAAAAATTAGGATAAGAACAATTTTCTTTCCTCGAAATAAAGACCGAACCCCATCTCCAACTGGTTTCAGCCTTACAAGCTGAGAAAATGTTGAGAAAAGAAACATCTCAAGAGTTTCTAGTTAATATCTTTGGAGAAAAATTGGCAACGACAAAGATTGAGGACGTACCAGCGGTACAAGAATTTATAGATGTGTTTCTAGAAGATCTACCTCGTATTCAACTAGATAGACAAGTGGAATTCACAATAGATTTGGTTCTCGGAGCGGCGCCAGTATTTAAAGCCCCATACAGAATGGCCCCAAAGGAACTTCAGGAGTTGAAAATCCAGTTACAAGAATTGTTAGACCTTAGTTTTATTCGACCAATTGTATCACCATGGGGTGTACCAGTATTGTTTGTAAAGTAGAAAGATGGAAGTATAAGGATGTTTATCGACTAACGGGAGTTGAACCGTTTGACCATCAAGAATAGGTATCCTCTTCCTAGAATTGAGGATTTGTTTGATCAATTGAAAGGGGCTAAGGCATTGTCTAAGATCAATTTGCAATCTGGATATCATCAATTGAAGGTTAAGGTAGATGATATACCTAAGACAGCTTTCAGGACTCGTTATAGACATTACGAGTTCACAGTTATGCCATTCGGATTGACAAATGCTCCGACAGTGTTCATGGATATGATGAATCGAGTATTTCATCAGTATTTG
>NW_019261774.1:0-1015 GCF_002742605.1 Olea europaea var. sylvestris | reverse complement strand
GATGAAATTGTTATCATATTTGATTTGAAGAGTGACAATGAATAAAATCCAAACAAAATTATTGGAAACGCGCCAATGAACCAAATTCAAGTTAAATTTTAGTCAAATTTGATTGTAAACACGTCAATGAACAAAACCTAAGTGAAATTTTAATCAAATTTGATTTGAAATGCGCTAATGAACTAAACCAATGTGAAATTATAGTCAAATTTGATTGGAAAACACCAATGATCAAAATCCTAATGAAATTTTACCCAAATTTGATAGAAAAAGCGCCATTTAACAAAATGCAGATGAAATTGTAGTCATATTTCATTTGAAGAGCGACAATGAACAAAATCCAGATGAAATTTTATTCAAATTTGATTGGAAACACGCCAATGAAAAAACTCAAGTAAAATTTTAGTCAAATTTGATTTGAAACGCTCAAATGGACTAAACCAATGTGAAATTTTCATCAAATTTGATTGGAAGCACACTAATGAACAAAATCTAGACGAAATTTTAGTCAAATTTGATTGGAAATGCGCCAAGGAACTACACCGAGGTGAAATTTTAGTCAAGTTTGATTGGAAACCCGATGATGAATAAAACGTAGGTGATATTTTAGTCAAATTTGATTGAAAACGTGTTGATGCACTAAATCTAAGTGGAATTTTAGTCAAATTTGATAAGAAACCCGCTAATGATCAGAATCAAATCTAAATTTGAGTCGAATTTTAATGGAAATGCGCAAATAAACTAAACCAACGGGAAATTTTAGTTAACTTTAATTGAAAACCCACCGATGAACAAAACACAGATGGATTTTGTATCAAATTTGATGGAAATGAGCCAATGAACCAAACTAAGGTGAATTTTTTGTCAAATTTGATTGGAAACATGCTAATGAACTAAACCCATGTGAAATTTTAGTCAAAATCGTTTGGAAGAGTACCAATGATCAAAATCCAGATGAAATTTTACTCAAATTTGATTGCAAACGCGCTATTTAATAAAATTCAGATGAAATTGT
>NW_019261773.1:0-1015 GCF_002742605.1 Olea europaea var. sylvestris | reverse complement strand
TGACATTCCATAGAGTGCCTTAAATATTTCATTTTTTTTAATCTTAAATTTCCTATTTGTACTTAAAATAATATATTTTTTTTTAAAAAAAACGAGTCTATAGAATCGAATAAAAGTCTAAACTCTTGTCTCTGTCTGATACCGTACTGTAACGCCTCAATCCATCCGGACTGGACCGAAGCATCAATCTAATGATTGTACCTTAGTCTAGTCATAATATTAATATAACAATTTACTTTAATTAACTATACTCTTTTTTTTTTGGGAATACATAATGATTTACTATAAAATTTACTAAATATTATATATTCATATAATTTATCCTAACAACACAAGTAATATTAGCGAATGAATATCGAATTAGCAAATACTGGATGGCCATATACTAGTTTTACACTGGATATGTAGCTTATAGGATTTACGCATACCGTAAATGCAACTTATTGTATATGCAGCTTATTGTATAAGCAACTTAATGTATACACATACTGGATTTGTGCATACCGATTTTGCACATGTCGTATCTTTGGCAATTTGGGAGACAATCTTATACTTAGGAGCATTTATTTTCCACCACATCAAAATGTCGAATGGCTCCTCAGTCAAATCATCACATCGGTCAGACAAGTAATCTACCAAATCATTTTTCTCCAACCTAGCATCTCGATTAAGTCTCGCTTTAAAGATTGAAGGGATGGGTATAGAAATACCCAAAGTAGGTTGTTGACTTTGACTACTAGTTTGAGACATCTCATTTGATGGTGGAGGCATCATTTCCTTGTAGTAGTTATATAACCTGTGAATTGAATTTTCTACTTTTGCTAACATTTTCTTAGCAATTTCTTCATTATACATGATTTCAAAGCCAATTTAAGTAATTCCAACTTGCATCTCAGGTCAAAAACTGCTGCTATGAATAACAAATCATTAAGCTTTTCATGATTGCCCCAATACTTATCATCTGTTTCTTCGCATGCTAATAGCCATTTTCCCATCAAACTATTAGGACCTTTAG
>NW_019261772.1:459-1015 GCF_002742605.1 Olea europaea var. sylvestris | reverse complement strand
CGCCGGGGGCAATTTCGTCATTTTTCGCGACTGTGTAGGATTGGCTACAATTTGACTGGTTGATCGGGAACAAAAACTGCGTCGGGGGCAATTTCGTCATTATTCGGGACTGTGTGGGAATTGCCTAAAATTTGACAGGTTGATCGTGAACAAAAATCGCGCCGGTGGTAATTTTGTCATTTTTCGCGACTGTGTTGGAATTGGCTAAAATTTGACTGGTTGATCGGGAACAAAAACCGCGCTGGGGCCAATTTCGTCATTTTTCGCAATTGTGTCGGAATTGGCTAAAATTGGACTGGTTGATCGGGAACAAAAACCGCGCCGGGGGCAATTTCGTCAATTTTTGCGACTGTGTCGGAATTGGCTACAATTTGACTGGTTGATCGGGAATAAAAACAGCGTCGGGGGTAATTTCGTCAATTTTGGCGACTGTGTCGGAATTGGCTAAAATTTGACAGGTTGATCGGGAACAAAAATCGCGCCGGGGGCAATTTCGTCATTTTTCGCGACTGTGTTGGAATTGGCTTAAATTTGACAGGTTCATGGGGAAAAAAAA
>NW_019261772.1:0-358 GCF_002742605.1 Olea europaea var. sylvestris | reverse complement strand
TAAAATTTTACTGGTTGATCGGGAACAAAAATCGCGCCGGGGGTAATTTCGTCATTTTTCGCGACTGTGTCGGAATTGGCTAAAATTTTACTGGTTGATCGGGAACAAAAACCGCGCCGGGGTTAATTTCGTCATTTTTCGCGACTGTGTCGGAATTGGCTACAATTTGACTGGTTGATCGGGAACAAAAACAACGTCGGGGGCAATTTCGTCATTATTCGGGACCGTGTCGGAATTGCCTAAAATTTGACACGTTAATCGGGAACAAAAACCACGCCGGGGGCAAATTCGTCATTTTTCGCGACTGTGTCGGAATTGGCTAAAATTTGACTGGTTGATCGGGAACAAAAATCGCGCC
>NW_019261771.1:0-1015 GCF_002742605.1 Olea europaea var. sylvestris | reverse complement strand
GAGACACGCATTTTATACAAGTTCCAGCTTTCTTGTTCTATCAACATGGTACCATAATTTCTCTCTCTCACGTCCCAGAAGTTTATCTCATCTTTAAACATCGACAGAGTGAACTGATTTTTCTGAATATCGCATCTACTAATGGCTGAGACGGTATGAAAATATTACAAGTTCTATCATATTTGATTTTGATGTCACTGCTTGGGCTTGTCTTTCACACATGTTTCTTCATCGAGTTTGTCACATGTAACAGGTTACTGAAATGGTACTAAAGGTTGATCTCCAATGTACTTCCTGCTACAAGAAAATCAAAAAAATTCTTTGCAAATTCCCTGGTAAGTCTTCAAATTCATCCATATTCTGTGCTCGTTTTTGCGTATGTCTGAACAAGAACATACATATTTTCTTGCGAATATTCCATGTGCGCGCACGCGCGTGATAGGAGCTGACTTATATTCTTTGATGTAAATTTTTTTGGGACAAAAGAAATTAGAGGGCAGACTTATGATGTCAAGCAAAATACAGTCACAATCAGTGTAGTATGCTGCAGCCCAGAAAAATTTCGGGACAAATTGTGCTGCAAAGGTGGAAAAGTTATCCAGTGTATTGTGTATTGTAATAATACCGCCCCCGCCCCCGCCCAAGTGCACGCCAAAGACTTGCTGTGGACCATGTTCTTTTGGCTACCCAGTTCCGCCGCCGTGTTACGCCGGTCATTATTGTTACGGCTATGGGTGTAGCTGTAGGAGGGGTTGATGCAAGATTATGTAATAAGTAATTTATGATATATATATTTTTACCGTGTCTGAGTTTGAGGTATTGGACCGTGATGTAATAATGGAGTTTTCATGGGACATAAAAATAAAACCCAGATGGCGATTGATTTGTTGGGATTACTTAGGTGTCTTGATACTATGTATATGGATTACATGCTATGTGGGTCATCAAACTTTGAGAACATGGCATTCACGTCACTCACTTGTCTTCAATTTAATGTAATCGGTTTACTCAACTT
>NW_019261770.1:0-24814 GCF_002742605.1 Olea europaea var. sylvestris | reverse complement strand
AAAAAAAATAACAAAACAAATGAAATAGTAAAAAAGAATTCATATTTGCTAGACAGAAGGAAATAACAAAATAAATTTCAGGGACATATGATAAAAGGCATATATAATCTCATATAAAAACAATATAATAGGAGTTATAGAAAGAGAAAACATTCCCAAGCCTCATTCTCCTGAAAATACCTTTGCGGTTGCATTTTATGAAATTATTTACAAATTATATAATTCCTGCAAAGTGAAAGAGTCAACTCATTTTAGTTGTTCCACTACAACAAAAGTTATTTTTTACGGCATACATTTACGGCGTGCATTCCCAAGAACAGGGCCATGATCTTGGTGTCGTGGGGATTAGGGACACAAAGATATATATTCCTTACAAAGTCTATGCAAATGGTTCTAGAATTATGGCAATTTCAAAGGAAAAATCTTTGTAAAACTCTAATCATTCTCTATCTGCATGTTGTCCATTAAACAAATCATAAAACATGACTTACTTTACAGAAAATACTCTCTACTAATGTAAATGTCTTTTGCAAATAAATAAACCTAATATCCTTCCAAACATAAGCATCATGTACGTAAAGGGAATTGAAATTTTTTAGATGGGAGAGGTTGATCTTGCCTTTGGCTTTCCTATAAACTTTTATATTATCCCGATCTTTTATCCTGTACAAGCTTCAAATGGACAACAAATATATAAATTGACTAAAATAGTACTCTGGAGAAATTGCCCAAAGAAATCTATACCATTAAATTGCATTTATGAACAACCAAAACCTAGACCTGTCTCGTTTTCAACCTCATTCAATAACAAACAAAATTTTTAACCCAAAGAATAACTCCAGACCATCTCGTTTTTTAATTTTGTCAATATTTTTAGATGAAACAAAATACATATCTTTTGATATAGAGGAACAAGAAATTGGTCCTTGAGACAGCTAAATTTGTTAAGGGATAAAAATCCCACATCAATTAAATACTGAAATATTGACAAATTTAAAAAGATATTGGATTACTCCTCTTAAGAAGGTTGACTTTATTAAGATGGACCACAAATCTTAACATGGTATTAGAGACACCCCGTAGATTTCAAAATTGGTCTGCTCAAATGAGCCACTATCTTGAAGGGGCCTGTTAAGGGATATGTTATACCACGTCAGTTTAATACCGAAATAAATACCAATTTATAAAGATCTTAAGTTTCTCCACTTAATAAGGTTGATCTTATTAAAATGGACCCCAAATTTTAACATGAAATCATAGCCCATTAAATTTCAACAAGCAATTCGATCCGATTATAAGTCTCAATTAATGAGCAACAGATTGCTAAGGGATAAAAATCTCACATCGGTTAGATACTGAAATATTGACCAATTTAAAAAGATCTTGGACTACTTCTTTTAATAAGGTTGACCTTATTAAGATAGACCCCAAGTCTTAACAAAATCTTATGAGAAAAAAGGCCAAATTACAGCGTCGAAGGGAGAATGGCAGCTTCAATTGGAATCTATGAGGAAGGGAAGGGAGAATGACATCTCCAATTAGATTTAGGTTATTGAAAAGGTTGTATAAAATGATGACTTTAAAATTTGAATTATAAGGAAATATGAGAAGGATGGAAGGAAATAAATCAAAACGGAATAAAATCAAGCATAATTTGCTTTTTTCATAAACTTTCAACGACGAAACTTAATCTGTCGTCGAATGTCACGTTTAACAACTATGTAGTTCTAGTCCTCGAATGTCAAAAACTATTTTGGCGCCAAGTTAGAGTTGTAACCAGGCTGTCATAAAACTCCAATGACTGAAACATAATTGGTCTTTAAATGTCATCTGTAATAACCACTAAATAAATAGTCGTTGAATGCCGAGTTTTCCTTTAGTTTCAACAGCGAGATAAAATCAATTGCTGCTTTACTATATTAATGACCAAACATTATGGTCGTTGAACATTTACTATATTATTTGTGTTTTTAATAATCGATTTTGCTGTTGTTGAATATAAACAAATATTTTGGCAGAAATTTTTTATTTGGCGCCACTCACAACGACCAATTTTAATTTGGTTGTTGACTATATAGATTTAACAACTATTTTTTCGGTCTTTCTAGGATATTTCCAACTAATTTAAAATTCGATTCTTCATCATCCAATTTCTACGACGAAACAAATAATTTGTTGAAAATAATTTTTAACGACCAGATTGATTTGGTCATTGAAATATTTGTTGTTAAATATTATTTTCCTTGTAGTGAATATAGATGCCGCACGTGTCAAAAGTTAGGGAGTAATTTAATGTAGCTTGGACTTGCAAGAGATTAAATTAAATAAGCAACTACAGGCTAACTATTAAATCCCTAATCGTATTATGTATGAATTAAATTATATATACTAAAATAAAAGTTCTATTGGAACAATTTTGTCATGAGGTAGAAAACTCCTCGATATTAAATTTATGAAGTTTAATTTGTCTTGTCATAATGTTAGCATCTTATATATTTGAACTATTATGTCATTTTTTTTTTATACGTCTCGACTTATAAAGTAGTCCTTATAGAATAGATAGTAATATATAAGGTTTTTTATTTTTCCCACCAAACTATAATAAAAATGTGATTTCTCATAATTTTTTAACGTGTTCATTTGGGGTCACTGTGTACCCTAATTCTTATTCTATAAAATAATAGGGTTCGTGCAAGCAAAGCAACCTCCCACACCTGTGGAGCATTTCCAATCCAATCTATGAAATTAAATTATAATGATACTGCCACACTGCAATTGTTTGTTGAGTTATAACCTCATCAATTATATGTATTAGAGTACAGATTAGANTTAAATTATAATGATACTGCCACACTGCAATTGTTTGTTGAGTTATAACCTCATCAATTATATGTATTAGAGTACAGATTAGACTTATTTTATTAATTAAACATTAATAGGATATGTACTTTTTTACCATTAATGGAACGATGAGATTTAAATTTTAGATATTTGTGCCATTAGATATCGTGCTGAATAATTTTACTAACACATTGATAGTAACTGATAAGAACATTTGTCAATCTTAGTAAAATATCACATTATTCGAGTAACCCTAAATGTATTCAGAATATAAGGATTGATGTGTGGCATGTGAATCTATATAAACATGTGAAGTGTATGGTTAACCCAATAACTAAAGTGTCGTAAGGTGATTGATGTATACTATCGTAAGGCAAAAGATCATCCTACTCTTATCCTAGCTCATGGGAGAGCTAAGTTTGCCTCAATTATTTATCTTTTTCCTTCAGATTTTCTCAAATTAGCTTCGGCTATTTCAAGAGTTTGTTGAGCTTATTGTGAATCAATGTCACCACATTTTTCGTATAATTTTATGAGACTTCTCTGAGGACCTATTTTAAGAATTAATTTATTAGGCCGAAATTTTTGAAAGAGGAATTAATGGTAAACATGCCACGATCCTGGTGTAAATTAAAATACTTGTTAAACTAAAATGTCGAGTAAATGGAAGTATTAAAGAAAATAATTAAAATTGCATGTATAGATTATATTCTCTAATTCTATTTAATGCTGCTTAACAAACATTTCATTAATGAAATAATGAATTGACTCCGTTTCGTATTCCCTACCTAATGAATTAACAAAATTAGAATAACCTTCAAAATCATAAGACCATAGTAAATGGGAATCATAAATAAATACAAGAATCACTTCACATTAACAGCTATGTCCTTATCCAAATTGCTCTACACATGACTACCAAGGACAATAAATTATAAGACTGGACTAATTATTTTAAAGATACGCGAGAATTACATCTATATTCCGTGTTCATTCATGGATGTGTATTTTATAGATGTATAAACATGTAAAGCAATTTCTCCTTGCAAACCAATTTTAAAAGTGGATTTGACTAAAAATATTAGTATGATGGTATTAGAACACAATCGAACATTGATCTTATAGAATTATCTATATCTTGTTGATTTATAAATGCGTAATCTTTAAATCAGTTTTAAGAGCGAGTTTTACCAAATAGTCGTAATGTTTATGTCATACATGCAAATATTATTATTGCCAGTGAATTTATATACATTCATCAGTATTATTATAAGTCATTTATGCTGCGTCAGAATAAGTCAAATTAGAGGTCATTGCCAGTTAGTATAAAGCAGGCCCTCCTTCTCAGTACTGGCAGTGGCAGATGGAGGATGAGTAAATCGTGTGGATTTCTGTGGAAAAAGTTCTCAAACTCCCTGTCCATCAAACCTTTTTCAACCTTTTCTCTTCAATCCCTAACTGCATTGCAGCCACAAAAAGATAGCATCACAATGGAGTCATTAGTATTAGAGAATTCCAATGAGAAATCTGATATCCAAGAGAATGAAAACGTGAGGAGACAGTCGAAAGTTTGTAGCACAGGCCGTTGGAGACCTTCGGAGGACGAAAAACTTCAACAACTTGTTGCCCTATATGGCCCACGGAACTGGAACGCCATAGCTGCGAAGCTTGAAGGAAGAACAGGTAGCCTTTTTTTTTTTTTTCTGGTATTAAGTTCATATCGCTTTAGGGTCTGATGCCTTTTTCTGGGATTTGAAGGTAAAAGTTGTAGATTGAGATGGCACAACCAGTTGAACCCGATGATCAATAAAAGAGCTTTCAGTAAAGAAGAAGAGGAAAGGCTGATGGCAGTCCATAGGGTTACTGGGAACAAATGGGCTATGATTGCCAAGTATTTCCCTGGGAGAACTGACAATGCAGTGAAAAATCACTGGCATGTTTTAATGGCTAGGAAACACAGAGAGCTATCAAAATCCTATAGAAAAATATCAAACCGATATACCAATTCCTTCCTTCCTTGTTCGGGGCGTGATTCCAACCCAACTCCACCAGATTCTTTATCGGGTTAGTCAGCATAGTATACGATCTGACACTACATACCGAGCAAGAAAATGCAGTAATTATCTATCTTGTTTATTTTCAGGCAGTAAAAATGGGAATTTTATGGCAAGAAATGACTCAATTTTCTCTGATTTCAATCGCTTTCATCCTTACCCTTCTTCATTGGTGATGAAAATGAAGAATGATTTTCTCCAAATTTCATGCACGGAACCATCTCCATCGCCACCAGTTGCTGAGAACACAGATGCAAGCCATTTAAGTAGTACAACACCACCTCCATTTATAGATTTCCTTGGAGTTGGAGACATATGAAAGATATGCATTTGTTCTTAGTTCTTAAATTTCTTACTATCCTAGCAACAAATTAATCATTGACATTACTGCATTTATAAACTTTTCGTTCTTCATTCTCTCAAGTTCATGTGTTGATAGTTAATCAGTTCACCGTATTTGGGTGTGGCCTTCAAATATATACATGTAAATGATATATATCTAATCATGTTGAGTACACAATAATATCATAAATGTCATAATATTATTTAGATTCGACCGCGAAACTTACTCAAATCTTGTCGTTCATATGGATAATTAGTATCAGTTTAGTATGGTCGAATCTTGTCCAACATGTTCCCTAACCAGAGGTTAAAGTTGTCAAAATTTTGATTTCTTTTTATCGTTGTCGGAGTTGTATTGTATATTTTGGTAAGGGGTTTAGGGGCCCTTGTTACCTGCATTCCATCAGCTGGATTAGCTGAGACACTGCAAAACTCACGTGAGGGTTGATCCGGATTTGCTGACATTTTTCTCTAAACTTCGTTGAGTTTGTTGGAATGGAGACAAAACTGCATTCTCATACACCTACATGAATTTCATGAACTTCCTTTCCTCCAGTAAATGGCAAAAAATTTTGGTTTTCATTGGAACTCTCAAAAAATTTCCCCTGATGTTTTGAATGTTTGTATATAATCACTCAACATAACTCAAAACATATTAGATGAGATGATATTTATGCAAGCTACAATGAATGCAATCAATTTTCATTGTTACACATCACGTGCCTTCTTCAACCTGATACATTTATAGATGTAATTTAGCGTCCTCAAGTTATATACTATCCTAGAGTCAGATTGTGCGATTGGATTAAAATAATAATTCACACGAAACCTATGTTATCATCAAAATAATAATATTGGTCGGATCCCCATATGTGCTATATAATGCCATGTAGCTTCAACTTCTGATTTTACTCATTTACATGGCCAAATGTCCCACATCACTAGATGTTGCCTTAGATGTGTTTGATTAGTATATAATCAATATATGTGCCGTGGCTTATCTAGTCAAATCTGTCTATTATTTGATATTTTTCAGGCCTAATCACATCACGCCCATTATGGATGTGTCAAAGATTGGAGAATATGATTATCAAATCTTGATCATATCATATTCTCCAATCTTCGATGTCCTAAATTTTCATTTGCAAGTTTCATCTTCACACTTTCTCTCGTCTGACTCATACATCATATACTGGAAATTGTTATCAATGGAATATAAGGCTATTTTGGTCTTCAACAACTTCTCATACCTAAAAAATTAAGTATTTTCTAATACTTACAACTTCATGTTTCTTCACAACATCTAAATCGATGGAACTATCGCAGAACTTGATTCATAACATTGGGGTGTCTTGTAACTTTTCAGTTATCCAGTCCTCCGCCCTTCAATATCTAATATATTCAGTGTGCAACCTCAACACCGTAGGGCATAAAGCGGTAACACGAGGTTCCTTGGATTTTAGCTCCATCTGGAAAAAGGAAGGGATTATCATTCATGCCCTTGTTTGAGCTCCATTATTTGGTTAAAAATGTATTTTGGATAGTAGATTGACAAGAATATGTGGTTAAAAGAAAAAAGAAAAATATTTAGATTTGTGTGTAATATTGTTTTAATTTATTGAAAATTGTTAGGTTGAAAAGAAAAGAGAAAAATATTTATTTTGAAAATAATGGGGATTGAACTAATTTTTATCGGGGGCCATGTATTACCGATAACTTCATACTGAATTTTGAAACTATCCATCCTCTTCAAGCTTCATCTCTATGATTATCACTTCAACAAGGTTTAGAACAGTGCAAACATAGATTAACTATTAAATTGTATTATGTATGAATTAAATTAGATATACTAGAAGGAAAGTTCAATTGCAATAATTTTTTCACAGGGTAGAAAACTCATGAAGTTTGTGTAGACAATAATGATAAAATTCATACATTTGAACTATGACTCGGTTTTTTAACCTCTCGATTTATAAAGTAGTCTTTATGAAATGATAGTAATATTTAAGATTTCTTTTTACCACACGATAATATAAATCTGAACTTTCATAATTTTTTTAGATAAAGCAATGCAAATTAGCATAAGTCATAATAAATTTGATAAATTACTGTAAATTTAGGAATAATTGATCTAAGTGAAAAAAAAAAAAAAAAAAAAAGTCTTGAGTAATAGGGTTTTGACCGTTGAAAGTTTGTAAGGATGTGTACTTTTTACAGAATATTTTACTCGGACTTGTACTTTTTATAGTTAATGCGACAATGGGATTTTAATTTTTAAAATATTTGTGCAACTCGATGTTGAACAAAATCAACATGCCAAGCCTTATAGCAAATTACTAATGATTTGGGCTGTCTGGAATTTAGTTGATCATTTTCTGGATTGAATTTGAAAGCAACACGTGCTTGTCAAAGCGAAATGAAAGTATTGAAGAAAATAATTATAAATTATATTAATTGTATTCTTTAATTCTATTTAATACTACATAACAAACATATTTAGTGAATGGACTAAATTTAGTTTTCCCTACCTAATGAGTTAGCAAAATTAGACTAACCATCAAAATCATAAGACCATAGTAACGGGATCTTAAATGAATACAACAATCACTTCACATTAACATTTATGTCCTCATCCAAATTGGAGCCCGTTGGAGAGTGATTTTTTTCCTCAAAAAATTGATTTTTTGACCTTTTTTTACTATTTTAATTGTTATAGTTGACTTCTTCTCTTACAAATGAATCTCACTTTTATCTTAACGATCAAAAAATCAATTCTTAAAATCACTTCCAAACAAGCTCTTGGTCAACACGTGACGTCAGCCTTTTATTTTGGATGGAATCCAACAAAGTCTATAATGCAGCCCACTGACCTTGGAGGGAGACCCAAAAGAAAACAACACCTCACTCTTTCTTTGCATCGACATAGCACTAAATTTTTTTCTAAAACATACCCACTATCTGATGCCGGAACTTTGAAGATGCCGACAAGTAGGTGAGAAATCTGGCAACGTCGTGCCCTGATCTTTTGGAGAATTTCGACATAAGTAGCGCGACCCTTACCACTCCAATAACAGTGAAGAACAGGAATTTGTTTTGGGCAAATCGGTGAGAAATTCGACAACGTTGCGCACGTCTTCGGTAAGAGTCAAGTCAGTAATTACGAGATTTATGCTAAAGTAGTAACTTGTGTACTCATCTGTTTGTAACTTTTGCTCTGTTATTATTCTAGTAATGAAATATGGCTTTCCTTTAACGTAACATACAGTTGAAAGTGAATGTTAGCATACAATATTTTTTTAGAAAATCGACGTGAATGACTTTTGAGGTCGACAATTTCCCATGATTCTATCCATGCACTAGGCTAAACCCCAGATTTCAGGAGGCAGTTAAGATGAGTCGTTATGCTGATAAATGGATATCTAAGCTCGGAGCAGGCCACTTTTACAGGCAGTCGACATGGCCAGTTTCTATCCGTTCCAGAATACCCAGGCTAGAGGAGCTTGGCTTAGTGAAATGCTGGACTGAAATTAGTTTAGGGAGAAATGGATATATAGAATTACGCATAAGATTATTTATGTAGGAGGAAAACAATTGGGTAAACGACGATAATCCATTAGGCACTATGTTGCTCACTAATTTTTGTAATTTGACCTTTCCAACTACTAATTCTACAGTATGCACACTACAAATGTTATAAACGATGTAGAAGTTAGTATAATCTTAGCCTAACTCCGTTTGAAATGATTGTTGTTCAATACGTTGGCCTGAACATGACCCTTTTATTTTATTTATTTATTTATTTTTACAGTAAGTTAAAATATGGACGACATTGAAGATAAGCACAACGATGTTTTGGAGCCATTAGAGAATAAAAATGTTAAGGAGTCTGTGAATGAAGTTGGCAGTGAAACATCAAGGGGAGATGGTGTAATTGTACTCGAGGTGGGAATGTTATGATACATATGATTTCTACAAAAAAATATGCTTACACAGTGGGTTTTCCAATTAAAAAAAAAAAAAAAGAATTCGAAAAAAGGGGGATGGTGGAGTTTTAAGATATTTGACGTTGACATTTAGCTGTGAAGGTGAAAGCATCGATAATAGTAGTTGTTCTTGGAAGCCGTACCCAATAGTTAAGATGGGTTGTAAAGCCATAATATTTACAACTTATGATGTTCTAGGAAACTTGAGAATTAATACAATAAACCTCGAACACAATCATGATACAAGTCCTTTTAAATCCAGATTATATTGATGCAATAGAATAATTGAGTGTAGCTATGAAACAAAAGCTTGAGGTGAATGATTTGGAAAGAATTGCACTGCATAAAAGTTACAACTCCGCAGTTGTAAAAGCTGGTGGATATGAGAACATGACTTGTATAGAAAATGATTGTCGGAACTATGTAGAACGCGTGAGGCGATTACATCTTGGAAAAGGAGGTGTTGTAGCAATTCAATCATACTTTTCAAAAAATACAAGCACAGTGATCAAGATTTTATTTTAATATTGATTTGGATGACAAGTCATGGTTGAGAAATGTGGTTTGGGCAGATAATCGATGTAGTCAGGCGTACAAGGAGTTTGGCGTGTTTCATTTGATGCCACTTATGGCACAGATATTTTTGTATAGTTGTTCAAAACATGGCTTCAATGTATGCATGATCAAGCTCCACATGATATAATTACCGATCAAGACAGGGCAATGCAAAATGCAGCCCAAATTGTCTTTCCAAATACCAAGCATAGATGATGTTTGTGGCACATTTTGAAGAAATTATCGAAGAAATTTAGCTACCAAGTGAATAAGCATTTGATATTTGGGGCTATATACAGATCAGTGTATGATTCACAATCCAATGAAGAATTTGAAAACGGTTGGAGAACGATAATTGATATGTATGACTTGCATGATAATGATTGTATGAGAACAGAGGACGTTGGGTTCCTTGCTTCCTGAAAACCACATTTTGGGCTGGGATGTCAACGATACAGAGAAGCGAGAGTATGAATGCATTTTTTGATGGCTATGTTCATTCTAAATCCTCATTAAAGTAGTTTGTAAAACAGTACGAAAGCGCCCTTCGAAATAAGGTTGAGAAGGAAGTCGAAGCCGATTCAAGTCGTTCTCGCAAATGGTGTCATGTGCAACACAATTTGAAATTGAGCAATAGTTTCAATCAGTTTACACAATTTTGAAATTTCGTGAAGTTCAAGAAGAGTTCACGGGAAAGGTGTACTAAGATGTGCTATCTACTTTGGACAGATGTATTGGTGCGACCTACGAAGTAAGAAAGACAGTTATGTAGAAGGGTTCTAGGAGGAAAAAGACATTTACCATGTCATTCACGAGAGATAAATGTGATGTTGTTTACACCTGCCACTTGTTTGAGTTTTGAAAAATACTTTGTAGACATGCGATCACAGTGCTAGTATGGAATGACGTCACACATATTCCGAAGAGGTACATACTGCGAAGGCGGAGGAGAGATGTTCGAAGAGCACACACGAAGGTTGTGGTAAATTATGATGGGTTAGTTAGTACTCCTGCACAATTGAGATATGAACAGATGTCTAAAGGTTTGGCAGAGGTGGCAAACCTTGTAGCAGATGATGAAATGCATTCACGTGCGATCATGGAGTGGATAAAATTTTAATGTAAAGAGCTTGTGACCACAAAATCGAGTACATGAAGTAATCTCCTAACCTTAAATACTTCTTGGGTTGACACTCAATGCACTGATTTATCAAATACTGCGAGCGCCAATGTATTGGATCCGAAGTTCACTCGAAGAAAGGGAGTGCCAAGGAAATTTAGAAGAAAAAGCCCATTGCTACATTGAAGAAATCGAAGGTATGTCGGACAAAGTATTTTTGAATGTGTGAATGTTTCAATGTTACAAATTACAGTTGCCTTTTACGTACATGCAGCCCAGTTAGACATCCAGCACTCATGAAAGATCGACAACAAGCCAAAGTAATATGATTGATGGAGGAATCAATGTCCAACCACCTCTCCGGAAATAATATCCCAAGTTCACACCAATGCCACTCTCCATTTCATAGTTTTCCAGCCTCACACCAATGCCATTCTCTCTCACACAACGTGTGTCGCAAAATACAAATTTGATCCATCCGACATCGACGAACTTCATGTATACTTTGCAAGGTATAAAAGTTTCTCTTATATGTGATTTAAAACTTCATTTCATCATGATTGCATCATTAACCATTTACATTGTATGTTAATGTTGGTCACTATATGTTGATATACTATCCAAGCTTATTGGATGAAGATGGCCGAGGTTTGTAACTGGAATGCGATTCCATGAATTTATCGTAGTTGATGTCAGGTTGGAGTTAGTCATGTTTATGTATTAGTATTGCCCATTAACTTAGTGTATTTTGATTTGAGTTTGGAGGAGTTTGTCATGTTTATTTTGATGTACTAGGATTATCTATTAGCATACTGTATTTTTTTGGCTTTTACTATACACATGAAATTTGATTTGATTTTATCCTTAATTGTTGCTTTTACTACCATATATATAGATCTATTAAATGCCAGATCCGTGTATTTGAACATTGGCTACAGTGGTGGTCTGAAGATCATTTTGGAAGGCAGTAGTGATGGTAGGTTAATATTTAATTTTAGAAGTTGGGTTTCAATGCAATTAATTTTGGACTTGTTCAAGTCGGAACAAAAACCAAATTGTTTATTTGGTTTAAATAGGAAAGACGAAAATAGCTATGAGTCTTGCTTGGCTGGATTTGTTATCCAGTAAACAAATGTTATCCCATGGAGTAATTTTTGCCTTATGGCATCTGGCTCATTTATCTGATTTGCAGAACTTTTTTTTAATAGATACGGTGCCATATTCAACTTTCTTGGAATCCTTGTAATAGTCATTTTTAAAGGTTGAATCGGCTCTCCCAGGCTTAGCTTCTGTTAATACAATGAGCAGTTTGATTCTAGTATAATTCATGTTTACAAGATTTATTTCTATTTTATTGCCATCCGAAGAATCTTGAATTGCAGGTAAGTACTTTCCGCACTGATTAAACTAATGATTTACGAAATTTTCATTATAAAAATGTTTCNTGAAGCGTAAAAGAGTTGAAGTCGTCAAGCCAAAGGTTAAGTGTTGTGTTGGGAGTGACGTCCAAAACATTTGGCATCAACCTATTGAAGACAACTGAAGAATGAAGCAAGCTGGACAAAAAACTCATGTTCAAGTTATGAAATTAATAGGGGTTGAAAACATCAAGAATTCAAAGCTGTTGAGGGGAGACAAAACATGTTGGACCGGTGTGTCAACCAATGGAAGTGCAACAGAAGCTGAAAACTGGAGCTGGAGTGAACAAAAAATTCGGCGCTGAATTTTTATTATTTTCGCGAGTTTCCTTTTCTATTTAGAACTCTAATCTTTTAATATTTCTACCTTATTTTTGCACGAATTTTCCTTTTTAAAATTAGGCTTTAGAGTTTCATATAAATAGGATGCTATTGCCATTATTTGGAACAAAACTTTTATCATGAATTGAATGGAGATTTTCCTCTCGAAGCTTTTACTTCAAAATATCGAACTTATCAAGATTTAATATCTTGTGGCGTTCAAACAAATCGTCGGGTTAGATTCTTTGGGTTGTGTAATCAAAAGGTCCTTCGCATCGTCATTATCATTAGGTTGTTTGTATCATTAATTCTTTGGGTCAAATCCACAAATCCGGAGGAGATTTCAAGGTTCTGTGATTAAGAGGCCGTTTGTTTCATATACGTTCGGTTGCTTAGTTCACTTTTGCGAGTCAATTCCTAAATCTTGATCATTATTTGGGCCTTTTTAGGATCCATTGTCAATTCTTGTGGGTTCGATAGCAATCTTGCTAATCAGGTTCGCATCGTTTGGTATCAGAGCTAAGGCATTAAGATTGAGGTTATATCTTTTTTTTTTTTTTATTGAGTCTTTGTTTTCTTATTTTTAAGTTCTTCAAGTTTCTGTAAATTTTTTTCAGTTTGTTGAGTCTTAGACTCAAAATCTTTAGTAATTGAGTTGTCTTTGTGTTTTGAAAAAAAAAATAATGTTCATCTGTATGATACCAAAAAAAAAATTGAGTAAAAAGAAAAGATTTTAAAAAAAAGTAGTAAAAAAAATGTCAAATTCACGTCAAAGTCAATTCCAAATGTCAGAAAGGATGATACAGAGGTTTGAGATGATGGTTGAAAATATGGAAAATAAATTGGATATATTGGATGTGAAATTGAAAAGTATTCATAGGGATCAATGTGATGAGAGGTTCAATGTGAGGAGACGAGAACCTAGAATGAGAAATTGTGGTGCATATGGATATGGTTGTGGTGATGATGAAGATGCATTGGTTGATATTGAATTACATGGAATGAGGAGTAGATGCGATAGGTATTATAGGAGCGATTGGCAAGAAGTGGAATTTAGAAAGAAGCCTTGTAGATATTACGGGGATGAGTATTCGATGGAAAAGAAGACATCTTTTGGGGGGTGTGCGGGTAGTACCTCAAGCAAGCGTGTTGGGTTAGATTATAAACGGGATTTGGCGGAGATTCGTGAAATGATTAATTCTCAAATTGATCATCCAAAGGGGCAAGAGGGTAAGGGTGAAAACAGTGGGATGGTTAAATGTGAGAAAAAAGAAGAGAAGTCACAAAAGAGTGAAAAGGAAGTTGAGAGTGAAATTCAGAAAGAGGGAAATAAAGAAGAGCCGTCGGATATAAAGGAGAGGTTGGAAGTGAGCTTAAATGAAAATGAGTGTGAAGTTGAAGGGGCTTTAGTGATAACTAACAACTCCCACCCCCATTTTGCTATATCTGTTTTACGGGCTTTTGAAAACTTAGTCCATGATGACAAGCCAATTGGAATTCCTTACAACCTGGGCATTGATAATCAATTGGTGGATAACACTCAACAGCAACATCTTGGTTTGGATTTCTCTTATTTACCGTTGCTTGAATTTGTAATTCCCAAGGAGACAAAAAAGTATCAATGGCGTTGGAATGAATTCATATGCATTGGATTGAATGGCAAGGGTGATATGCCGGGAAAAATGCATCCATTCGACGTGTCATTTCTAAAGTTGCCTAGGCAAATATGGTCAAGGAAAATGCAGGGTGGATCATCAAAGGACATTATCCTTGGAGCACCTTATACTTGCGAGAGGAAGCAGTCAAAATATACACATTTTAATCCATGTAAAAGTGATTGGGTTTATTTATGCAAGAGGCGGATAAGGATTCAAAAGCGGTCCAAGTTTCATCCTAGAGGCAGTGGACCATTTCATGTGCTTGCACTAATTGGAAACAAGGGCTACAATTTAGACCATCAATGTTTGGATTCAAGGTCGAATCCTTTCGAAGGGAGAGGGGATGATGTAAACCAAGTTGCGCTACAAATTACTAAATATTTGACGGTTGTTGGTGAGAAGTTAAGACCGAAATTTGAGCTAAGTTGGACGCCAAAAGGAGTTAATAAAGCCAACCAATTGCTTGTTCGAGCCATGAAGCGTAAAAGAGTTGAAGTCGGCAAGCCAAAGGTTAAGTGTTGTGTTGAGAGTGACGTCCAAAACATTTGGCATCAACCTGTTGAAGACAACTAAAGAATGAAGCAACCTAAACAAAAAACTCATGTTCAAGTTATGGAATCAATAGGGGTTGAAAACATCAAGAATTCAAAGCTGTTGAGGGGAGACAAAACATGTTGGACCGGTGTGTCAACCAATGGCAGTGAAACAGAAGTTGAAAACTTGAGCTAGAGTGAACAAAAAATTCAGCGCCGAATTTTTATTATTTTTACGAGTTTCATTTTCTATTTAGAACTCTAATCTTTTAATATTTCTACCTTATTTTTGCACGAATTTTCCTTTTTAAAATTAGGCTTTAGAGTTTCATATAAATAGGATGCTATTGTCATTATTTGGAACAAAACTTTTATCATGAATTGAATGGAGATTTTCCTTTCGAAGCTTTTGCTTCAAAATACCGAACTTATCAAGATTTATTATTTTGTGGCATTCAAACAAATCATCAGGTTAGATTCTTTGGATTGTGTAATCAAAAGGTCATTCGCATCGTCGTTATCGTTGAGTTGTTTGATTCATTAATTATTTGGGTCAAATTCACAAATTCGGAGGAGATTTCAAAATTGTGTGATTAAGAGATTGTTTGTTTCATATACGTTTGGTTGCTTAGTTCATTTTTGTGGGTCAATTCCTAAACATTGATCATTATTTGTGTGTTCTTAGGATCTATTGTCAATTCTTGTGGGTTCGATAGCAATCTTGCTAACCGGATTCACATCAAATAGAGTCCATGATATATCTTATTACCAATGTATTTTTATATTAAAATTATGTATGACTCAGTGCAATTTATGATTGGTTTGATTTAAGGTGAAATACATCTTCCAACTAATTTTCATTTTAAATGTAGTTTCATCTGGGTTGCGAATGCCAAAAAATTTCAATGTTGAAATCGGTTTGTGTTAATTGTTGAAAACCTATAGAAGCAGTGTGATAAATAAACAAATGCAGTTGTAAGATTTCATACATAACTTAATATTAGAAGAGTTCGTACATAACTTAATATTAGAAGAGTTGATACATAACTTAGTCATATACATCCAACAGTTTATGGAAAAACCTATTTGATCATTATCTACTAATCAAGCAGGCTGCTTTCCTTTCGCATTCCCTTGCGCGTTAACTTCTTTCGTCTGGATAATCACATTCACATTCAATGAAATCTAGAGCTCTTTATCGTCACTTATTCGAACTCGAGATTGGATTGAATGGGACATTTCTTCAAGTGTTTCATTCTTCACAGCGTTCATCGACGGGCCACTTGATGTTTCATTTACAATCCACTCCCAAAATTCACAATTGTTACTGCAGCAAAGGAATAATTGTCCTTTTTTGTTAGTCTCCTTTTCCACAACAAAATATTTCTCGAAATCCAAGCTTTCATGGTGTGCAAGGGCATTTCTTTTTGCACTCGGCAAAGAAGTAATCTTTAGCTCTACTACCATGACAAATTTCGGAGTTCCTCCCGGGCATTCTAAGATGGAATCCACCACCACCAACAAAGGTAGAGTCAGTCATCTAACATTTCAATATTATATAGTTTTAAAATTGAGAACAACTGCACATACCCAAATATAGTTTTACTTCACTAGTACATTTTGAGTATGAAGGATACATCTAATCACATCTGATTAAACACAATAAAACCCCCACTTAAATCTATCAAACAACCCATCTCAACTGCCAACAACAAAAGTAAAGTCACCAGTCCACCAATTCAATATAGTTCTAAAATAAATGCATTAATACAAATACCCAACAAATATAGTTTAAACACAATTCAATATAATCAATAATCCACCAACTCAATATAGTTCCAAAATTTACCACTATTGCAAATACCCAACAAATATAGTTTACACACAATTCAATATAGTCACCAGTCCACCAATTCAATATAGTTCCAAAATTTACCACTATTGCAAATACATGACTTGGGGCTCTGAATTGTGAGACAGAGATTGAAATCTAAAACGAAAACATTATAGAGAATACAAAAACATGACTTGAGCCTCTGATTCAGAAATACATACACCGTTACAGATAAAAATCCCAAAATATAACATACTTGTAGCAGGGAGATAGTTTCATATATAGAGAGACACACAACGACCTCTCACAGCTGCACTACAGTAGTAGTAACATTTGCTAATTAATATAGTTGGACAGGCATAAATACCCAACAAATACATTTTAAACACAATTCAATAAAGTAAAAAATATACGAATTCAATAAAGTTTCGAAATCGAAGAACACAATGAATACCACTGCTTGATGAAATAAACACCATACTACCTGGGCAAAACTGAAAAAAAAGTTTACTTTTTTCGTTGGGCGCCTGTACAGGGAGCACTCCGATGGTTGAGGCGATGGCAGTAATTGCTTAACAACAGGTTGCAAGGTCTATTGGTTTGATGATACCAGCGATCAGAGATGGTCAGGGCTTCGACGATGATCGAATATGGTAGGTTGATCGACAACGAAACCTTTGACTTCAGTAAGGGCTGGAAGTGGGGCCGGAGATGGGGACTTATGCTTAGGGTTTGGAATTTGGGGCTCCGATTTTGGTTTGTGAGGAGAGAGAAAAAGAGCGTAATGTTGCTTTCTTCTTTTTTTTTTTTTCAGTGTCCAGCAATTTTGCCTTTTATATAACCAAAGTCCACGTCAACTTGCTTTCCAATCTGTTTTTGGGCCGGAACGAGTGGCGTGGTTGAAGAAGGCCCTCATCCTCAATACTAGTAGTTACAGATGGAGGATGAGTAAATCGTATAGATTTCTATGAAAAAAGTTCTAAAACTCCCTTTCCATCAAACCCTTTTCCAACCTTTTTCTTTTCAATCCTGACTGCATTGCTTTACTTTTACCTTTTCTCACTAGATTATTGCATAGAAGTCAAGGCTATCACAAAAAGATAGCATCGCAATGGAGTCTTTAGCCTCATTTGGCCTCAATTAAATTACATTACATTACATTTTATTTTTCTCTCTCATATTTTTAACCCCACAATCTTCTATAAAATAATATTACGCATAAATCGAAAAATTTTCCTTCTTTTTAAACACTCATTTTTCAAAAAAACACTATTCCACCCATGTTCATTACAAAAAATGGGGGTCAAACGAGGGCTTAGTGCTAGAGAACTACAATGAGAAATCTGATATCCAAGAGAATGAAAACGTGAGAAGACAGTCGAAAGTTTGTAGCACAGGCCGTTGGAGACCTTCGGAAGACAAAAAACTTAAACAACTTGTTACTCAATATAGCCCACAGAACTAGAACACCATAGCTGCGAAGCTTGAAGAAAGAACGGGTAGTTTTTTTTGTTTTTTCTATTGAGTTCGTATATTAATCATTAGGGTCTGATGCCTTTTTCTGGGATTTGAAGACTAGAGTTGTAGATTGAGATGGTACAACCAGTTGGACCCGATGATCAATAAATGAGCTTTCAATAAAGAAGAAGAGGAAAGGTTGTTGGCAGTCCATAGGGTTATTGGGAACAAATGGGCTATGATTGCTAAGTATTTCTTGTAACTGTTCGTCCATTCCTGTTTCTTCAACTGGCAATAGATGGGACAATCGATGATCCACGTTCATGATTTCAATTTTCAACATTTACAAATAACATTCATGGTGTTCATTTCTTTAATGATTGAAAGGTAACATTAGCCATAATTTGAAGGAAATTTGGCTATATATAGATAGGTTTTGGTCCCCAAACTCAACCGCCCGAAAATACAAATACACCCGAGGGGGGAGCTAGTGATTTTGTTCAGTATAGGCACAATTTTAGGCATCAGCTACAGTGATTTTTTAGGTCAAATTAGTTTATGAACAAAAAGAGCTAAGGCAGTCATTGACCGTTGATGTCCACAATAGTAAGATCATTTATTAACATTCTGACATTTACCGACATGTGGAGTTATAATCTTACCACTTGAAAAGCACCATTAAAAAGGTATATTGAACAAATCAACAGTCAATTGAGAGGGAATAAAAATAAAATTCAAACATATAGAAAATTTAGCTTCACTTATCTCTTTTTTAACTGTAACAAAATGGGGAAAAAGCTTGCATAAAACTAATGAAAAACAAGCTAAAACAGTATCAAACTATTAAACCCTACATATGTTAGAACCTTTGTATCGGTTGAAAAAATCATTCCATATGTATGAAAATTAAACGTAAATCGCATATTAAACTATCATCAAATTTCAATTTTCAACATAAATTTATTATTTATCACAGATCATAGTCTACAACCACATATTCCCAAATTCACAAAATTCCTAATTTTCATAAGTCATAAATGTTAACAATCACAATCATTACCCATAAACGATAAATCGATGAGCTAGAGTCTAAAATAACAAAAATCAAAAGAAGAAGAAGAAAAGACTAGGATTGGACTCACTGGAGGCTCACGAGACACGAAGAAGCGACATGGCGATCCTAGAGGAGACTTGTAAACAGCCGGCACGACAGCAAGTAAGAGAGTCTGCACAGTGGAAGGAGTTTGTCAGCTTCTTCCTTGCTTTGTTATTTGAAATGCAATTCAATTGTAAAAGCATACAATTATATAAACCATTAAACCAGGATCCAGTAAAATAGGCCAATTAATTTTTTTTAAAAGAAGAGGCCCAAAAGAAAAAGACTCACAGTTAAGAAAATGTCCAATCCACTCTCCTTCACCTTTCTAACTCAGAAATTCAACTGGCACTTCAAGTTTCATCAATGGCTACTTCCAACCTGTAAATTCTTCTCTTATTCTTCTTCTTCTTCTCTTGGTCTAGTGCAAGCACACATGAGTTTTCTGTCTTGCACTGGACTCTAAATAGCTTCGTCCCTGGATACACCATCAAATTAGAGTGTTGGTGCCAATACCTAAAACAATGAGAGCTTTTGGAATAACATCAGTGGTTGAAGATATGAATTCAATTCGTGGAATTTTCATTTTTTTATCCAATTTGTTTTCGCTTAATTGTTTTGGATCGATTTTCAATCTTGCACTTGGTATCAAAGCGAGAATACCCTCTGCCTTGGTGTTTTACAAGAAATCTAAAGATCTTGATTTCTATGTCAGAAATTTTTTTGGAAATCAAATTAGAGATTTCTCAAGAAAATCGGTTCTATAACTTCTGTAAACTTGAGATATTCATTTGGAGGAATGAATTTGAAATGGGTAGAAATGGTCCAAACATACAGTTGGAGGTTGATGGAGAAGATTACTATTCACGTTATTTTTTCCTTTACCCATCAGTTGCAGGCATTTTATTGGGCATGCTTCATTTCCTTATATAATTGGGATTTATGATGAGTTTATTTATTGGCCCATTTGTTTATCATAACCAATTGCTTATTGGTCCGTATTTGTAAGGCCATGTGAAAATGTTTAAGGGCCATTTTTGAATTGGTCAGTTGTTGGGCCTTTTGGAATTTTCAGTTAATTGTTTTTGGACCATTTGATTATCATGAGGAAAAAGTTCACAAATCAAGTTTTAACTATGCCTAATTCAAAATTCAGGTTACAAGTTTCATTAAAACAAAAATTAGATTTTAACTAATAAATTAAAAATATTTATTAAATTGTAATGTATTAATTAAAAAAAAAGTCAAGTCAAAGATGCTAAGCTTAAAAAAAAAAAAAAAATTCCAAAACAGTGAGGCGGTGAATTGGATTATATATCAATTCAATTCATATTTAAACAAATCGAAACCCATTTTAAATTCAGAGAAACAAGAACAGTGAGAAAGAAAGAGAAAAAGAGAAAGAGAAAAGAGAAAGGGAAAAAAAAAAGGGAAGAAGAAGAAAAAAAAAATTTGCCAACGTGTTAAAAATTAAGTGGTCTACATTATTAGGCTTTAATTCTTCAATTTTGAAAGGTAAGTAAAAAGTTACTTATTGTCAAGTTATGTTTGATTTTATAGTTGTTAGATTAAATTCAATTTTATTGAACATGTTATGTATAATAAACTATGAAATTGAGTAAGATGAAAGAAAAACTAGTTTTAATGATTAAAGAGACTTTAGAAATCGCTTAAACGTAAAATGATTAAGTATGGGTATCGCCTATTTAATTATTGAAATTACTTAAAATAATTAATTGTTTAATTAAAAATTATATTGTATTTCAGACGACGATACTGACATCAGAACAGCTTACCAACCAGGTTGATTTTGCAAACATAGTAATGTGAATGGAAAAATATAAATATTTTTAAGTATTTATAAATTAAGTATATTATCAAAATATGTGCAATTATGTGTTCGAATTACATGATTATCATGAAAATCTCTTTTATTATGATATATGTGAAATTTCAAGGATTATTTATTGTACATTTGTGACTTGGTATGTGAGACGTGATATTAAGATCAACCAAAAAAGTACCCGTGATTATGTATTTCTTCTAGTTCACCGAGGGGCCTTGGTCGTGTTCTATACTACACTGAGGGGTCTTAGACTGGGGACGAAGGGGTCTCGACTGCGTACATATAGTTCACTGAGGGGCTTCGACTGTATTCTAGAATTGATTATCAGAGGCCTTTGAGATCGACTTTCATTCACGGAGGGGCCAAAGGCCGATAGCAAAAGTTCTTAGCCCGAGGGGCGGATTATAGATTTTTATCAAAGGGTACATTTTTTGGTGGATTTTGTAGTACATTTGATGTGATGAGATTATAGCATGATTACCAGCTTATGTTTATATCATGACTTGAGATGATATTTTACCACATTATGTGAAAGTCTCACGTTTTAGCTATAATTATATGATGTTATCTTGCAAGTTATCAATGATATGAACTCGATTTTCAATAAAAATGTAAAAATGAAAAAGTATAATTATTTTCGAACTTTTCCACTCACTGAGTTATGAACTCATATATTTTTTTGTAACCACAGGTGAAAATTGATTCTTTTTAGCTGAAAGAGCCTAATGATTTTGAAATGAGAGTCACACGACATGTTGAGTGTTATAACTCATTTTGATGAAGCACAAGGTAAATAATTTGGGCTCATTGCATTATATTTTACATAAGCATTTAATTTTGTTGCATTTTTTAAAATAACTCATAGTCAGCCTTGGTAATAGATTTGACATCTAGTCAACATCTATCATCGGCACACGTCACGTTTCGGGTCCACTAGGGTGATTTGGGACGGATTGTGTCATAAATAAAGATAATAAAGTCACAGTTATTCGATTAATGATCATAGATTCATAATTATATGTTACAGATTTATTTAGAGGTCACGTATCATCAACTTAATTGGTCACAAATTGTTTCGAGGTCACAAATAAAAAATTTTGTAGATCACAGATTATTTCGAAGTCATAGATTACATTTTATTTACAAGTCACATAGGTCATAGTTTGTTGGTTACAAATTATTTTTTAGTCACATATAACCAAATTGTTGGTCTTATGCACTAAACACCCAACCCTAATACTGATCGACTACTAATTTTTGGTTACATACGCCTAAATAGTTGGTCGTAGATGTCTAATTATTGGTCACAGACCCCCACCCATCACTGCCACCACAACCACAACCACCACCACCATCATTATCATCAACAGCAACACGACAACAGTTGGGCACCTCCGCCTCCAGAACCACCATCATCTCACCAACATGAGCACCACCGTCTCCTGCAACCACCATCATTAGCATCACCGTACCCGTAACACCACCACACTACCACGTCCACAACACACCAGCGCCACATACCACACCACCATCTCCTTTATCTCCATTTACACCACACCCAGCCACCACCCTCACCAAGAATCCACAAACCCCCTGTCGCCACCACTACTACAGCACACTATCACCACCTGCGCAACCACCACCTTAAAAAGCAACAAAAAAGTCCAAAAATCACAAGAAAAACCATTGTTCTGCGCCGCAAAATCACCCTCCGCCTGCGCAACCACCACCTCAAAAACGCAAGAAAAAATGTCGAAAAATCACAAGAAAAACCTGTGCCTGCAAACCAGCCACGACAATGCCGCGCTATGCCGCTATGAGAGCTAACTCTAATGCTCACAGCTCAGGTCGACGGTGTGACTTCGATCGGCAACGCTCATATCGCCAATTGTGATGGCATCGCACTGCAGCAATTATGTCGCCGCTCGACCCTCACATCTCCGACGATGATGGTGGCATTCCTCAACGTTGATGATTATCGACGGAGAGTAGAGAGAAAAAAGAAGTCGACGTGAGAACTGAGAAGAGAGAGGGAAGAGAGACGGGACTGAAAATTGAAAATGGGGGAAATGATTAGGGTTTTTAATTGAATTGGGGATTAATTATATATAACACCTGATTTTTTATAAAAGTAAACTTCAACCATAAATTTTGAATTTTAAAAGTTTAAGTACCTGAATTTATGTAATTTTCCCTTCTCATAATCAATTATTAGTTGGGCCACAAACCTACACATTTCATTGGGCCGTCTTTTAGAGAATTAATTCTTGGGCGCATGAATTTGTTTGATGGGCCAGTTTTTACATAATTTATTCTTAGACATTTCTTTTGTCTACGCGTGCTTAATTTTTGCATATGTTAATATTTGGAACAATATATGCAATTCTAGAATGAATTAAATTATGAAAATTTGGTTATTGCGCTCATATTTAGTTTGCATAAGTTAATTATGTTAAAATTATTTTATGCAATTTAAGATGATTATAAGAAAATTTCGTGCATAACCATATTAAGTTAATCGTTTATGCATAAAATGATAATGTCTAGTGATCCGTATAATTTTATTTATTCAAGGATTAGTCAAATCATCTTTCATTAAATAAAATTATATATTAAGGGGATTACATAAGGATTAAAAACATTAAATTGTAATTAATTTTACTTTATATAAAGAATTTTATCCCACAGGAATTTTTGTTATATTTATATAATTAATTAAAATAAGATATCAAATTATTTCATAATATGCCCACTGGAATTATGAATTTGATAGTTTTATTATAAAGTTTATCTTGGGATGAATATCAAATTGTTTTCATGATAAACTTAAATATAAATTAAGTACATAATTTGATAATTCTACCATAAGAAATAATTGAATATAATTGAATTAAAAATTTAGCGCACAGACAATTTTTATGTCATTATATTCAATTTCAGCATGATTTATATTGGTAAAAATGCAATCATTCAATTAAGTCCTCAATTTTGACATAAACAATTTTAATATTATGCAGCTTCACAATCTGCTAATTTTTCTGATATTCGTTGTGATATTCTCAAATTAAAGGATGATAACTATAAAGTATGGAAGGAGTGATTTCTTCACTATTTATGGTGGATGGATATTGATTATGCTATTCGAAAAGACAAACCACCTAAGTTACCGATGTCAGCACTACAACAAACATTTCACTTTATGAAAAATGGGAGTGATCTATTTATGCAACTTGATATAGTTCGTGTTGGACAAAACGATGCTAAACTCCAATCCAAATTACTAGTGATTTGGGCTATCATGAATTTTGTTATCATTTTTTTTTTTCGATTGAATTTGAAATCAACATGTTCTTGTTAAAGCAAAATGAAACATAATTAAAACTTGTATTCTTTAATTCTATTTAATACTATATAATAAACATATTTAATGAATTGATTAAATTTCGTTTTCCCTACCCAATGAGTGAACAAAATTAGAATAACCGTCAAAATCATAAGACCATATTAATGGGATCTTAAATAAATACAACAATACATTAACATTTATATCCTTATCCAAATTGGTCTACACATGATGTCAAGGACAATTAATTACAGTGAGACTAGCCTAATTACATTAACGATACCTAACAATTACATCTATTGTCGCTTATAGATTTATAAGACATTAAACAACTTCTCCTTACATTTTAAAAAGTGGGTTTTACAGACAATTTATAAATACATAATCTTTAAATCAATTTTAAGAACAGGTT
>NW_019261769.1:0-1015 GCF_002742605.1 Olea europaea var. sylvestris | reverse complement strand
TCAAGTTTGATGTTAATTTTTTCATATTGCCTATTGAAGGTTGTGATGCGGTCTTGGGGACCAAATGGTTGAGGGGGCTTGGCTCAATAATCTGTGAGTTTATAGATTATGGATGTGATTTTGGTGGTTGGGAAGAGCTGTAGAATTGAATGGTGAGAGAGGACCTGTAAACCGAATTGTAGAGGAAGGAGCTACACACAAAAATCTAAAAAAATCTAAGAGATGTTTTCTATTACAGCTGCAAGCCATCCAATTGGGAGTCAATGAGAGGAGTGGAGATAAAATTGATATTAAAATACTACCACTGCAGGACAGATTTAAAGGTATATTTTTGGAGCCTACTGGACTTTCCCTAAGGCGTAAACACGATCATCAAATCCCTCTAATCGCTGGTTCAACACCTCTAAATGTCAAACCATATAGATATCCACATTATCAAAAGGATGAGATCGAAAAGCTAGTGTCTCTTTTGTTGAGATCTGGGGTAATAAGAAGCAGTACTAGTCCTTATTCCTCACCGATTCTCTTGATGAAAAAGCATGATGGATCTTGGCATTTATGTGTTGATTATCGTGCCCTTAACCAAGTAACAATAAAAGATAAATTTCCTATCCCGGTGATTGATGAGTTACTAGATGAATTACATGGTGCTAGATTTTTTACTAAGTTAGATCTTCGCTTCGGATACCATCAAATCAGGATGAGGTTAATCATATGAATGGTCACTAAACTTTGCCTTATGTTACTACTTAGTCACTGAACTTAAAAATATAACTCAATGGTCACTGAACTTCGTCAAGTGTTACAAATTCATAACCGAACTTTAAAATGTATCTCAATGGTCATCGAATTTTGCACCGTGTTACCATCCGTCACTCAAATGGAAAAATCCGTTAAGTCCAACAAACGACATCAATTGAGTGACGGATGGATAACACGGTGCAAAGTTCGGTGACCATTGAAATACATTTTAAAGTTCGATTATGAAAGTAACACTTGGCAAAGTTCAGTGACC
>NW_019261768.1:0-1015 GCF_002742605.1 Olea europaea var. sylvestris | reverse complement strand
TGATGACTTAAAGACTTATGATATGCATTATTCTGAATCTCGATATAACAACTTGATTTATCAATTTCTTATTGCATTTTGGTTTATTTATTATTGAGTAATGCTATTCATAGTCACTTATTGCGATAGTCTCCCTACGTGGCATCCTATATGGTGATTTGTGATTTGATGTATTAATGTGGTAGTTTTTCTTTCCTCGTATATCAAATCACTAACTGGCATATGTGTGTCACGTAGAACGATTGCGACAGTAAGTGAATGTAAATAACATTATTCTTTATTATTGTTGTAAGTTTTTCGAAGGACCTTTTAGTTTTAGAGTGTTTTGATAAATTTTCCAAATGATTACCTGCAAGTGAGAGTATGGAATGTACCCACAGAAATTCTGTTGATAATGAGATGTGAATTTAACCTTGAAATTTCCGAAGGTAATGACATGCGGTTACCAATGAGTTTTTCATGAGTAGCGACATAAACTTTTATCAGCGAAAAGTATGTGTGTAAAGATGCATACTTTTACCTTCGGGAATTCTGTGGGCAAAGATGCATTCTTTTAATCGTTGGTGAAATCACAAATGAAAACTTTAAGACACCCTCAAAATAGCGAGTGAATATTAGTCAAAATTTCGTTAATGTCGATCATTATCAATGAATTTTGCGTCGTTAGCAAAAATAAAGCCATTCCTATAGTCATGATTTTTTGTAGTGCCCGTTCACTTGTACAATTTATGGGATTGTTCGGAGGTTCAGCAAAATGATCCACCACATTTGGTACCAATTCAGCAAAGTACGAAGAAGGATTACGAAATTTGTAGCCTTCATTCACTATTGTTTGTGTGCCTAATATGCATGTATGTAGTGGCGGACGCAGGTGTGTCCCAAGCGCCACTGATATCTGGAAAAAAAATAAAAAATAAGAAAAAATTCATATGTATCTTTTATTTATTTGAAAAACTTTCTAATACCCACTGAGACATTTTGTATCTTGCAAGTATGGGTTGACTTTATCGAATTC
>NW_019261767.1:0-1015 GCF_002742605.1 Olea europaea var. sylvestris | reverse complement strand
GTCTGCATAAATTTCAATGATCGATAGATCCGTAGTGATGCTAATTTTCATAGCCACATTAAGGTTTAGGGGAAATGAATTGGACAAGTTTTTAATTTTGTCGTTGCTTTAGACATTCTTTATTTAGATGCTGCTCTTGGTATTTTCTTTTATTTATTTATTTATTTTTTTTGCAATTTTCATTCAATATATGCACAAAATTATGTTTTTTGAATCTTAATTTATAATATTTGTTCAATGTTTGAAAAGGTTCTATCAAATACCAATATGTTTTACCTCTATGAGCAAAATGTAAACCTCGAGGCATAAACCTCAAGAGAAACTAATAAATAATATAAAAATACAAAAAAAAAAAAAAAGGGGTTCATAACAGATCTTAAGCCATCTTAGTAACGCCAAGTAAAAGTTTAACTTACAAATGAACATATAATATTGTTGTTCTCCATTTGTAATGGTGCTTTCTCTCTCCACTCTGCGTAAAATATTGTATGCTTTATAAATAATAACTAAAAAAGTTTAGGCCAATAATAAAAAACCCAAAGAAGGCACAACAAATGACCATGCACCTTAGCTGCCTAAGCTTAGCTTTGGTACGTAAGGCATAAGGTTCGAGGGTTTCGATGAAAACAATACCTCAGGCTCAAGATGCAAGGGTCAAACAAGTTTTGAAATAATGGATTTATCCAAATTATGTCATGATACAATAAAAAATTCTATCTTTAGATCTTATTAAAGTTCAGAGCCTAACTGAATTTAAGGTTTTAAACAAGGCAATTCGATATTTTTAAGTATTTGGAATCCAATTTTAGAAAGGACTGATAGGTCAGACACTATTAACAAATTCCACTCCCATCTTTCCTACTAGCTTTGTCATCCAGCATGATGTATTTTGTCTAGTAAACTTTATATTTAAATAAGAAGTCAAGCCTCATCTCTGGAATTTATGTTTTTTCTAAACCCACACATGATCACAATTCTTGACCCTTCACCCTTTATCCAAAAAATAAAAAAAAAA
>NW_019261766.1:0-1015 GCF_002742605.1 Olea europaea var. sylvestris | reverse complement strand
TTTGTCCATTATGAACAATATATAATCCTTCTATTTTTACACTGTAATTTTCTAATTCATTTAGAAAACTCATTCCTAAAAGTATATGGGGGTTTATATCCATACACTTATCTATGTAATATGGTACTAAAAGATTTATTCCTCCTATTTTTATTGGTACCTTTATTTCTAAATATATAATATGTATCTGTCCATCAAAATTTACATACTTATATGGTTCGATTTTATGAGTTATTAAACCTTTATTTCTAATCGAAACTATATGACATTCACTAGCTCCTGTATCTATTAATATATTTGGTTTATTTATATTTTCTCTTGCATTATAATATTCTTCTTCTATTTTCATATTTCCAATATTCCTATATAGTTTTACTTCTTTTATTTTGTTGATTTCTTTTAACAGGTTTTTATTATGTATTTTAAAACTTTTTGATCTTTTAATTAATTTTTCATCCTTAAATATAATATTATTAGAACATTCTCCTTCATTTAATTATGTTATTTTAGATTTATTTTTTGTTATACTAAATTCATATTCTTCTGAAATTAAGTTTATTTGTTTATTTAGTTCTATTATTTTACTAATATTCTTACATCTTTATGAACTTCAATATATGGTTTATTGGAATAAATATTTCCATAATTAAAATTAGTAAATATATATAAAGCTCTATATTCTATAGTCATAATTTGATCACTTGGTTGCATGATATCATCTCTACGAAGCTTAAAATGTAGTCCTAAAATTTCATTAAAGTTTCTATCTTTTAATGATACACAATGTTTTGGATAACACGTAAACATAATTTTTTGATATGCTAAATTTCCTTCTATTGTTCCTAAATGACTATTTTTTAAATTTATTATTCTTCCATCACGTAAAGTTATAGTTAATGGTGAATCTATCCCTTCTCTGAATAGTGATTTAAACATTATTTGTATTCTTGCAAAATAAACATATTTGATTTTTTCACCTTGTTTTTTACTAATCTATGTTAATAGTTCTTCAACT
>NW_019261765.1:674-1015 GCF_002742605.1 Olea europaea var. sylvestris | reverse complement strand
TGGGGTCCCCGTTTCTATTATTTCAGATAGAGACCTGAGATTCACGTCAAAATTTTGGAAAAGTCTACAAAACGCCATGGGGACAAAATTGAAATTTAGTACTGCGTATCACCCACAGACTGATGGACAATCTGGAAGGACAATTCAGACACTCGAAGATATGTTAAGAGCGTGTGTACTAGATCTCGGTGGCAGCTGGGAAACACATTTGCCTTTAGTAGAGTTTGCCTATAACAATAGTTTTCAAACAACTATAGGCATGGCACCTTACGAGACATTATATGGTAGGAAGTGCAGATCACCTATCTATTGGGATGAGGTTGGAGAAAGAAGAATCCTAG
>NW_019261765.1:0-473 GCF_002742605.1 Olea europaea var. sylvestris | reverse complement strand
CTTAGATTTGGAAAGAAAGGAAAATTGAGACCAAGATTCATTGGACCATTTGATGTATTAGAAAGAATTGGAGATGTGGCATATAGACTGGCACTGCCACCAGAAGTTTCAGTAGTACATAATGTTTTTCACGTATCAATGTTGCGCAAATACTTACAGGACCCTAGTCATGTGATCAACCATCAAAATTTAGATGTACAACAGGATTTAACCTATGAAGAAATGCTACTGAGGATACTAGGAAGAAAGATTCATGTACTAAGAAACAGGGAAATTCCTTTAATCAAGGTCTTATGGCGTAATCATGGAATGGAAGAAGCAACTTGGGAAAAGGAAGAAGAGATGAAAATCAAGTATCGCGAGCTTTTCAACTAACTTAAGGTAAATTTTGAGGACGAAATTATTTTAAGGAGGGTAGGTTGTAAAATCCCGAATTTTTACTTAGCATTAATTTATTTAATAGGAATGCAATG
>NW_019261764.1:0-1015 GCF_002742605.1 Olea europaea var. sylvestris | reverse complement strand
AGTCTAATTCGATTGGAATCGAGCCAATGAAAAGTGGTTTTCGATTTCATGATAACTTCGGGTTTGATTGTTTTCGACAAATTGCTAGTCTAATTTGATTGGAATCGAGCAAATGAAAAGTGGTTTTAATTTCATGATAACTTTGGGTTTGTTCATTTAAGGCAAATTGCTAGTCTAATTCGGTTGGAATCGAGCCAATGAGAAGGGGTTATAATTTAATGATAATTTTGGCTTTGTTCATTTTTGGCGAATTGCTAGTCTAACTCGATCAGAATGGCGCCAGTTAAAAGTGGTTATTGATTTCATGATAACTTCGGGTTTGATCATTTTCGGCAAATTTCTAGTCTAATTAATTTGGAATCGAGCCCATGAAAAGTGGTTTTGATTTTATGATAACTTCGTGTACGTTCGTTTTGGTCGAATTGCTAGTCTAATTCGATTGGAATCGAGCCAATGAAAAGTGGTTTTCGATTTGAAGATAACTTTGGGTTTGATCATTTTCGGCAAATTGCTAGTCAAATTCGATTGGAATCGAGCCAACGAAAAGTGGTTTTAATTTCATGATAACTTCGGGTTAGTTCATTTTAGGCAAATTTCTAGTCTAATTCGGTTGGAATCGAGCAAATGAAAAGGGGTTATAATTTCATGATAACTTCAGGTTTGTTCATTTTCGGCGAATTGCTAGTCCAATTCGATTAGAATCGTGCCAATTAAAAGTGGCCTTTGATTTGATGATAACTTTGGGTTTGTTCATTTTTGGTGAATTGCTAGTCTAATTCGATTGGAATCGAGCCCATGAAAAGTGGGTTTCGATTTCATGATAACTTCGGGTTTGTTCATCTTTGGCGAATTGCTAGTCTAATTCGATTAGAATCGTGCCAATTAAAAGTGGTTATTGATTTCATGATAGCTTCGGGTTTGATCGTTTTCGACAAATTTCAAGACTAATTAATTTGGAATCGAGCCCATTAAAAGTGGTTTTGATTTTATGATAACTTCGTGTATGTTCATTTTT
>NW_019261763.1:0-1015 GCF_002742605.1 Olea europaea var. sylvestris | reverse complement strand
TCTTTAGCAACAAAATTTCTCCAATTTTTAGGTAGTGCATGTCTCTGTCATAAAAGGTGTGAGTAGGAAATGGAACATGGGGACTGACACCCAACTAACGATGACCTTGAATATTTGATCTTTAGCTCTTGTTTGTGCTCCATTTTTTGGGGAAATAAATGCATTTTTCTCTTTCTTATTTCCAACCGACACATTCGCCAGTAAAATAATATTATACGTAAACCCAATATTTTTTCTTATTTTTTAATGACACATTCTCGAAAAACTCACTATTTCAAGATACATTTTTCTCCTAAATCTACTTTTAATGTTAACCGTCTGACGGTATTATCGGTAGACTGAATTGAGTTCCAAATCAGAAAGGTCCACTGTTGAGTGCAATTTTGCACTTATCAGGGCCATAAAAGGGGCTTTTGGGAGTTTTTTATTATTTAAATCCTTAAAGGGGGCATTTGATTAAGTATTGATTGTTTTGGGAAAGTGTTCGGTATTGGCGGATGAAGGATGAAAAGAGTTCTTGTTGAAATCAGGATTGAAGGAGAATAAATTCTGGAATTTGGGAATTTCATCAGGCAGCTTTACTGCAGAATAAACAGCAGCCTCAGCAGAGGTTCCCTGTATGATAAACGATTATTTTTTATGTTCAATAAACATAGTGACTTAACTGAAACAATATGATTATGTTTTATAATGATCCAATTGGAACAAAAAATAAGTTTAGTGACTTACATGAAATTAGGATTAATGTAAAGTAAGAGAATCTCTAAGATATTCTCTATTTTTAAAGAGCATATTTAACAATTTAGAGACTATTAATAAATTTAGAGAGCAAAAATTTCTAAATGCTCCAAGAGACTCTTTTATCTTTATAACTTAATTTTATAACTCTCAAAAAGTATTTATTATTTTTTTCTATCTTTTATTTTTACTAGCTTCCCTCCAAATTATTATATTATTTTTGTATATTGAAAATTGAAATAGTTTGAGTGCGTTAAATTATAGAGAGTGAGTTTGG
>NW_019261762.1:0-1015 GCF_002742605.1 Olea europaea var. sylvestris | reverse complement strand
GGAAGCACATGACTCCATTGTGAATATTCGCAATGCAATCAAATATGTGAAATCTTCTGCTACTAGGTATGAAAAATTGAAAGTGTGCGCTAGGAAGGAGAAGATTGAGTGCAAGTCTATTATGTTTTTGGATATTCCAACTAGGTGGAATTCTACCTATTTGATGTTGGAAAAAGAATTAAAATTTGAAAAAGCTTTCTATAGGTTGGAAGAGGAGGATGCTCAGTATTTGCATTACTTTCAAGAAGATGATAGTGGTAGAAGGAGGGGTGGACCTCCGTCAAATTTAGATGGGGAAAGTGCATCTGTGATTGTTAAATTTCTTCAAAATTTCTTTAATGTCACTTTGACTTTTAGTGCTTCATTGCATGTTAGTACTTTTGCTTATCTTCATGAATTTTATAATCTTGTAATCGAATTGGATGAATGGAGATTGAGTGAAAATGTTTTGTTGGGTGAAATGGTGACTAACATGAAAAAGAAGTTTAATAAGTATTGGGGTAAAATGGAAAATGTGAATCAATTGTTGCTTTTTGCAACTATCCTCAATTCAAGGTACAAAATGGATTATGTTAAATATTGTTTGAATGATCTATATGTGGATGGAGAAGTTGTTAGTAACATGATGAAGTCTTTGAAAGCCAATTTGATGGATATTTATTAGTGGTATGTGGGTCATGAAAGTATTGATGGAAGTAGTAAAGTGTCAACTGAGGAGTCTTTAAGTTATTCCAATACATATAAAGGATGTTCTTCTTCTATGAGTGATCCTCGTCTTAGTAGATTTATGGAAAAACAAGCACGAAAGGATTCGGTTGAGATAAAAAAAAATAATGTGGAACGATACTTATTGGATGCTCGTGAAAGCATAGAAAAAAAGGATTTTGAATTTCTAGATTGGTGGAAGGTTAATAGAAATAAGTATGGTGTCGTGTCCAATTTGGCCAAAGATGTGTTGGCAATTCGAGTTTCAACTGTTGCTTCAAAAAGTGCATTTAGTACTGGAGGAAGGATA
>NW_019261761.1:0-1015 GCF_002742605.1 Olea europaea var. sylvestris | reverse complement strand
TACAACGATAAAACTCGTAGAATCTGAGCACCGCAAAAACTACTCCGACGAACTGATTTAGCGTCTGAACAATATCACCACCACGACTTTGGATAGAAACTGAGATTACGTATACAGACAGAAAAATTATGCAGTGTGCAGACTATATTTGTGTGTGCAGATATAGTTTCTTTTTTCTCCTGCATTTTCGAGTATGCTGGAATTGTTGGAAAAATTATGAGATTTAATATATAAAATAAATCAGTCATCTGCACGAGTATAAGTAGCCATGAGCCTTTCGAACCTCGATATCCGATAATTTGAACCCATTTAAGTTGCGAGATGAATATGCCGCTCACATAATTTAGGAGATACTCTCATTACTTTTGTTTTCCAATGAATGTGAATGGTCACTTGTGATCTCACCAACACGACATTTACAATCTATGCCAATTTTGCCATTATTCATCACATAATTAATAATTCTGACTTTCTTATATTAGGAAGTCTGATCCTTCAAATCGACGCGGTGAAAATGAAGCGAAATATAGGAGAAACTAAAAGAACGACACAGGTGCCGTTAAGTCGATAATTTACAACCACGAGCCTTCCGGGCCTTGATATTCAATAAGTTGAACTAATTTAAGTCGCGAGATGGACATGCCGCTCACATAATTTGGGAGATACTCTCATTACTTTTGTTTTCCAACGAACGTGGATGGTGAATTGTGATTTCACCAACGCGACATCTACAATCTATGTCAATTCTACCGTTATTCATCACGTAATTAATAATTTTGACTTTCTTAAGTTAGGAGGTCGATCCTTCAGATCGATGCAGAAGAAATGAAGCGAAATATAGAAGAAACCAACAGAACGACACAGGTGTCGTTAAACGTCACATGTGTCGTTCTGTCGATAAACACAAATATGAGCTGCCACGAGCGTTCCAGGCCTCGATATTTGATAATTGGAACTCATTTAAGTCGCGAGATAGACATGCCGCTCACATGATTTGGGAGATACTCTCATTACT
>NW_019261760.1:0-1015 GCF_002742605.1 Olea europaea var. sylvestris | reverse complement strand
GTCAAATTTCGGCCCATTCCGACACTGTCGCAACAAATGATAAAATTGCCCCTGGTGCGGTTTTGCTTTATTAATTTTCTGCCCAGCACTTCTTCAACCTGACATAATTAATAAGGAAATCAATTATTTGGAGGCCCAAATGAAGGAATTTGGCTAAAATCTTGTGATCCCGGGTCCGTGCCCCAAGTCCAATTTCGCGGGCCGTTTCCAATCAACCTGCTGAATTTCGGCCCATTTCGACACCGTCGCGACAAATGACAAAATTACCCTTGGTGCGGTTTAGCTTTGTTGATTTTCTGTATAGCACTTCTTCAACCTGACATAATTAATAAGGTAATTAATTATTCGGAGGCCCAAACGAATGAATTCGGCTAAAATCCCTTGATCCCGGGTTTGTGCCCCGAGTCCAATTGATGCGAACCCCGTAGCAATGGAAACTACGAAACCCACAACGAGATTGATGTGGAACCCAAGAACACCAATACTAACCCGATTTTGGATCTTGAACCCCAAGAATTGAACTAAGAAACCCTAGATTAGCGAAGAACCTAAAACCCCTTAATTACATTTGAAAAAACCCACAATCTGATTGATAGAACACCAGAAAAAGTTAAATCTTGATAAGTTCCAAGATTGTTCAAGAAGAACAATTAAATTGAAAGAAGAAATTTCTCTCTCTATAATATTAATTCAAAGTCAAAAGTTCAAAAGTTTTTACAATGAAAAAATATTCTCCTATTTATACTATTCCTCGAATAGGAGTCAAAAGGAAATATAATTCTTATAATATAACAAAATTCCTAAAATATTCGTCCAATATGGTAGGAGTTTGATTAAGAATGAAATTCTAGTAAAATAAGAAAAAATGCGGAAAAAAGGAAAATCGCGTCCAGAAATGAACCATGAGGTCGCATGGTTAAAACACGTGCGATCGCATGGTAATAGAATTTCGGCTAATTGTAATCTCGGTCTCATGTTGTGCGGTCGCACCGTGCGGCCGCATGGTTACACTGCC
>NW_019261759.1:23277-24834 GCF_002742605.1 Olea europaea var. sylvestris | reverse complement strand
TCAAAATGAAGTTGAAGAATAAATAAATCTGAAAGAAATTGGTACTTTTGCATCCAATGAGAATTGCAGTAAATTGGTTAGTGTTAGAAATTTTGTAATATGGTAATTAATAAAATACGATGTCTGCATGTGAGTAGTAAATACATTGGTGGTCAATTTTAGTCAACTCCAAAGATTAATATTAGAAGTCAATTTCTAAATTTCATATTACTAGAAGACATGCAAGTGAAATGTAAGAGTTCAATAGATGCATCTGCTCAAACATGTTATTGGAAGTCAATTTCTAAATTTCATATGTTTATCGTATTATAATTAAATGTGTTATTGATATTTTAGAAATTTTAGAAGATTTTGCAGATAAATGTCAAGCAAAGAATAAAAACTTTGCAAACCAATTTATTATTCAAGAGGGATGTGAATAAATGTAGTTCGAGATGGACATACATAAATCACCGAGGAGGATGGACTTAAGTACATAAGGGAGTTACCTCCGCAAGTAATCCAATCTTTATGATTGGAGATCCCATGAAGAAGATTCAATGTAGTAGAAATAACCCGCACTGTGTGACTCGTAATAATACTATTTTATTTGTGCTCATCTCTATGGTGGTAGTGCTAATAAATGTGATGTTAGAAAGGATTTACCTCTGAATGAGCATCAATGCGAAAATTCTTGCAAGGTGTGGGTCACATGCACCATTCGAGGACTTACCTATGTAAGAATTGCTATGAGGTCGTGACTATGAGATTGGACTATTCCTTAGAAACTCTTACTAGAATCAAGATTAGAGCGCATGATCATTAAGATCATTATCCGCTATAAATTAGAGCGTAAATCGATACTGTATGTAGAACGATTGAAGTTTGGTCAAATGGATCTAATTCAAGGCTTAGTCCATCATGACTTCCTCAAATGAAAATTGTTATCGCTAAGTAAAGTTTAAGCCCAAAAGACACATACACCTATTATATAGTATAACGTTGTCATTATTATATATATTTATCTATTTAAAGGTTTAAAATTTGTGGGGGATTGTTGTAACATAAAATAAGTTTCAACCTTTCAAAATTAAAACCTATTAATTTTCAATTTTCTTTTAATTTTTCAGATTTAATTACAAAAATTTAAAATTTATAATATTAGATTAATTGTAGTGGTTGGAATTTGTCCCTATAAAAATGAATTGTTTTCATTGTGTAAAACACAACTTGGAAGATAAATATTTTATACAATTCATGCTATATTTCTATATTTTTGACAACTTGATAAATGTTCATTCACTTATCTTCCTATAGTCGTGCCCATAAAAGGAGAATCAACTATGAGTCACGTGAGTTTTATCTTGGAGCTGTGTAGAGCTGAAAGTATCCGCACGAAGAGAAGGCACATGACTTTAAGATAGCGTCCTCGACGTGACTCCCTGAGGTTTGTATTTCTAACTCTTATTTTCTTATTTTTGAATTATAATGTTATCATATTATGATGTTTATGCAACTATTGAATTATGTTATTTATTAGATGATAAATATCTACACACAAATCATTTATTTTCCCAA
>NW_019261759.1:6809-14705 GCF_002742605.1 Olea europaea var. sylvestris | reverse complement strand
TAGAGAGGAAGTGTGTACATTATTTAAATTAATCTTGATTTGAATGCCATAATTTTCTGCATAGATTGGGATTGTAATGTGTCACTGTCTAAAGTAAGAAAGTGATTTTGATCTCGTTATAGTTTTACTTGATCTTACTCTTTATAATTTGATGAAGGACGTTTGCTTGTGATTCAGTCTTGAAAGTTAAAATTTGATAAATAAATACATTTCTTATTGGATATTTTTAAAATTTTTTTATACGCTTCGAGATAAAATTAAAATTCAAGAATGGCTCTAAAGAAGATCTACTTGTCCATATCTACAAAGTTAACAACATAATTATTTAAGTTTTAATAAAATATGAATTTTTAAACACTATATAATGGACATAACAGACCAGTATAATATTGTTTGTTTTAATGTTGTGCATAGACAGACACATATGGATTGAAAATGGGGAATTGGGTTTTGATTGGTTTGCATTCTTATATTCAAGGAACTTTATCTTTCATTGTTGGTGGAATAAAAAAATTCCATTTTCAGAAAGTGAAGAAGTTAATAGGTTTGTGGGCAGTGTGCACATAGTCAATACCTCATTAAAGAAATTGGGACGTTTTTGTGACGGAATATAAGATTTAAATTTGTTATTGAAATTGCCATTGTGCATTTTGTTAAGTACTTTTCTATTTATAAATTAAATATATATAAAATTTGACCTTATCTTTAGGGCTACAATAACTATAGAAGAATGATTAAGCAAAGATTATGTGTAATTGTTGTAAAGTGTTCCTATCATTTGTCTTAATTGTATAAATCATTCCTATCATTTCAATATTTTTGGTTTTACAATACTTTTTGGGCATGAAGAGGGTTGGTGTATGAATTATGAACGAGCAATTTCATGATAGATTGATTGATTTATCAAAGTAATTGTTGGTAAGTGACAATTGACTAAACAACTCTTGTTTAGATAAAATTTAAATAGTCAAATCTTATTTTGGAGAAATAAGACTGTAATTGAATCTGATCTTAGAGTATAAAACTCTTGCTTAGATAGTTTTTTTATTATATATTTTTAAATCAAACCGTTTAAAATGGTTCGAGAAAAATCCTACGGTAAACAAGTGCATTTAGAATAGTTTGAGAAAAACCCAAACCTAAACATTAAACCACGATTTTGTCATATATTTTTCCTTATGTTTACTTTAAAATCACCAGTTCATTATAAAAAATAACTTTCTACTGTAATATTGGTGATGCAACAAAACAAATTATATATATTCAAAAATATCAAAACCACATTAAAACCTATAATGAAGTGTTTATTTTACGTTTTTAGTACAAACTAAAAGCTAATACCAACCCGTAATGCAATTTTTTCTAAACAAAATATAAAATCACACTACGACTTGATGCTCCCTCAACAAGATTTTCAGGTATGCTTACAATGAGGGAGTGAGAATGGATGGGTTTTGTGGCGCTCTTAACTTTGACGTTTGCAGTGTGAAATTCAGGGTTTGGTGAATGTTAAGTATTTGGGCTGCCACATATTCTTGGTCCATAATATTTGGGCCTATGTTGCTGATTCTGAATAATGGTCCAACCCAGGTGAACCGGGTGAAGAAAACGTGATTCATTTTAAACACGCGTCTTCATTTAATTGATACTTGATCTGGCCATAAACTTGGCCATCTCCACACCGTTGATTTGTGGCTCTTTGACTGACTGCTTAAGTATTGTTTGGCCATTCATTTTCAGAGATGATTGAACTTTGCGTTTTTAGGGTTTTCTCTCCAACCACACCGTGTACTCTTTGGAGTTTTTTGATCTGAAAATCTGAGTGATTCTGAGATTCTACACTTGATGTATACTGTGAGAAAGGTTCTTATTAATTTGGTGTGGTTTTATACTGTGTGTTGAGGTTAGAGAAAACATCGAAGAAATCTCTGATTTCTTTGTACATATTGTAACGATTCTTGGTGGTTTCTTAGTGGTTCTAGAGCTTTATCCACTTATGGATGCTCAATGGGTGAGTAGATCGTAAGACTGAACATCCGGACCCTTTGTGACGAAAAATTCTTCGTGTTCTTATTTCCTTTTCAAGTTTCTGCAATTTTGATACGTTTTTATTTGTGAAATATACTTTCAAACAAGATCCTGATACCACTTTGGTATTAGAGCCTCCTCTTTTAAAGGAATTGCGTTAGGGTTTGGTTTTTTTTTCTTCTTTTTTAAAAAAAAAAAAAAAACAAAACGCTTATACATTTTTTGAAAAAATTGCAGATCTGATATTGGAAGGGGTTTTTTGTGATAAGAAAATTTGTTTTTCTTGAAAGTTTTCGATGATCTATCTTCGATCCAACTCTCTGGTTGGATCTCTTTAAAGATTGAAATACTACTTTGTGTAGATCTAAGAAAGCTACGGTGATAATTTGAGACCGTGTTCCGTTTAAAATTTTTCTTAGCAAAATCATTGTAACTCGCTCTTGACTCGTAATAATCTGTTGTTTCTGCTTAGATGTGGTGATTTCTGAGTTGACTCATTATTAAGTCCTGCTGGTTCTTGTGACTCGTACTGAGTTCCTGGTGAGTTGGGTCGCTCTGTCCGATTCCTATCGAGTTCATGCTGAGTCTAAATGACTCGTTGATTCCCTGCATGTATACTGAAATTCTTGGTTCACTTCTAGTATTCTCTGAACTCTCTCCTTACTGTTGACCACCTGCGTTAATCTCTGTTATTAAGGTAAGTTTCCCTCCAGTACTTTCCTTTGTCCAAGATCTCATATGAGGATTTGGGAATCTATGAGAGTATTGGAATTAAGGGTTACCACCCCTTAAACCGTTTCAAAATTGGCAATTGCATTTTTACTTTCAATCACTATGATCTTGTTATTGCATTTATCACAATGTCTACTACATATAAACTTGAAATTGAGACCTGGAATGATACTGGAGACTTTAGTCTCTGGCGCCAGAAAATGAGGGCTCTGTTGTTACAACAGAGATGTGTTGCTGCACTTGATGGTACTGGCCTGCTGAAACTAGTGCCTATTGGAGAAGAGAGTTAGATGATATTACCTAGAGTTCTATTTTCTTACACGTCTCTGATAGTATAATTAGGAAAGTAGGTGAAACAACTTCTGCTAAGGCTTTATGGACTAAATTGGAAACCCTTTATCTAACTAAATCCACACCTAACAAATGTTATCTTTTGAGGCAGTTCTATAACTTTGGATTTGATTCTTCCTCTGACCTAGAAGAGAACATTGACAGATTCATAAAACTAGTTCAGGATTTAGAGAATTGCGATGAAGAATTATCTGAAGGCCAACAAGTTGTTACCTTACTGAACTCTCTAAGTGACAGATATAGGGAAATTAGAAATGCCTTCGAGTATGGAGGACAGGAACTCACAGTTGAGATAGTAACCTCTGCCCTAAGAAATAAGGAACTTGAACTTAAAACTGATTCAAAAGATTCCAAGTACAGTGAAGGGTTACACATAAAGGAAAAACTAAATCAAAACAAGAAAAATAATCAGTGTAACTTCAACTTTCACAAGAAAGGAAAATATCAGAACTCTAAGTTCAAAGATAAGAACAAGAACCAAGCAAAATACAAGAACCAAGTTAGAAAGTGTTACTACTGTGGGAAAACAGGACATTTGATAAAAGACTGTTTTAAGAAAATTTCTGATTTAAAGAACACACACAATATTGATGGTTCTATAGCTGTTGTCAGCAAGAATGGATATGATATTCAGGGAGTTGTTCTTGTTAATACCTCCAATAGAGACCCAAAAGAATGGGTGCTAGATTCTGGTTGCACTTTTCATATGTGCCCCATTAAAGATTGGTTTATTGAACTTGTTGATCTTAGTGGAGGACAAGTTCAAATGGGAAATGACATGAGTTGTTAGATAAGGGGAACTGGAAAATTGAATCTTCTGTTAAGCAACAACTATATTCTTGAACTTGATAAAGTCAGATATGTACCTGAACTGAAAAGAAACTTGATTTTTTTAGGAGAATTAGATGAGAAGTATGACATAAGGATTCATAAAAACCTTATAAGATTGATCCTTAACAATAAAGAGGTCATTTCATCTCCTAAAATAAATGGCATCTATACTCTTCAAGCTGAACCTTTAGTAGGTTATGGCTCTCTAGCTATTGATTCATCCTTTGATAAGTCATTGATATGGTATAGAAGACTTGGCCACATGTCTGAAAAGAGATTGACAATTTTGAATAAAATGGGATGTTTTGGAAAAGGTAATATTGAAAAGCTAAGTTTTTGTGAAGATTGCATAATTGGAAAGCAAAGCAAATTACCTTTTAAATTTGGAACCCACAAATCTACTGTTATTTTAGAATATTTACACGCTGACCTTTGGGGCCCTGCATTTGTAAATACTTTGAGTGGATTCAAATTTTACTTACTTATTGTAAATGATTTTTCAAGAAAAATATGGACTTTTCTCTTAAAACACAAGTCTGGCACTTTTCAAAATTTTAGACAATGGAAATTAATGATTAAAAAAATCAAACCAATAAGAAAATCAAAGCACTAAGGACCGATAATGGCCTTGAATTTCTGTAATTTGGAATTTGATTCCTTTTGTAAGGAATCTGGAATTCTAAGGCATAGAACCGTAACATACACCCCTCAGTAGAATGGAGTTGCTGAAAGGATGAATAGAACCTTATTGGAGAAGGTCAAGTGTATGTTACATAGTTTTGGACTTCCACAGTTCTTTTGAGGTGAGGCCCTGAAAACAGCAACATATCTTATAATTAGAAGTCCCTCAAGTGCCATTGATTTTCAAGTCCCAGAAAAATTATGGTCAAACTCTATATTTGATTATAATGGGCTTAAAGTTCTTGGCTACACTGCTTACTCCCATCAAAATGAAGATAAACTTGAACCGAGATCTTTGAAGTATGTCTTCTTGGGGTATGGGGAGGAAACAAAAGGGTATGGACTTTGGGTTAAATGTCAGAAAGGTTATAGGGTAATTATCAGTGGAAATGTCATTTTCAATGAAAATGAATTACCTTGCAAGACATCATCATCTGGAGTAGAATCTGTTGAACTTACACCTATGAAAAAGGCTATTCTTGAAAATCATATAGTTGAATCAAACGATCAGAATGACTTAATTGAGTTGGAGACCACTCAATCAGATATTAATCAGGATCTAAGTAAACCTGAAGGTAAAACTGAATTAATCAATCAATCCCTCGCTGATTACCAATAGACTAGAGATAGAGATAAAAGGAATAGGTTTCCATCTTCTAGGATCAGAGATGATGAATTTGTTACTTTCTTCTCTGCTGTTAACTCTATAAATTCTGAACCTTTTACCCTTGAAGAAGCTGTAACCTGTTCTAAATCCAAGTTTTGGAAAGAAGCCATGCATGAAGAAATGGAATCATTGATTAAAAATGGAACTTGGATCTTAGTAAATAAACCTAAAAATCCGAAGGTTGTGGATTGTAAATGAATCTTCAAAATAAAAGAAGGGGACTCTAGTATTGGAGATAAAAGATATAAAGTTAGGTTGGTTGCTAAAGGGTTTATCCAAAAGGAAGGAGTGGACTACAATGAAATTTTTTCACTTGTTACTAAATACACAATTATAAGGATTTTGCTTGCTTTAATTGCTCATTTTAATTGGGAACTTGATCAACTAGATGTAAAGACTACCTTCTTAAATGGTGACCTTGATGAGACTATTTACATGAATGAGCTTTAAGGTTTTGAAGTAAAGACTAAAACTGAAAAAGTCTGTCTATTAAGAAAATCACTTTATGGCTTGAAGCAAGCTCCCAAGCAATGGTATAAGAAGTTTAATTCATATATTCAAGCCTTGGGTTTTGTCAAAAGAAATTATGATTCTCGTTTCTTTTTCAAATGGTCAGGTGGACCTGAATCCATTTATTTATTCTTATATGTTGATGATATGTTACTTGCTTGCCCAAATAGATCTGAAATTGATTTTATTAAATTGAAATTAAAATCTGAATTTGAAATGAAAGATCTAGGAAAAGCTAAGAAGATTCTTGGTATGGAAATAGAAAGGAATAGGAAAGATTGCACCCTATGCTTTAAACAAAGTGCTTATGTGAAGAAAATACTTGAAAAATTTTCAATGACTGATTGCAAACCTGCTTCTTTAGCTGTTGCAAATCATTTTAAGATGTCCAATGAACAGTTGCCAAAAACTATAGAAGAATTTAAAAGAATGAAAAATGTACCATATGCAAACACTATAGGGTCCATAATATATTTCATGGTTTGTACTAGACCAGACTTTGCTCATGGTATAAGTATACTAAGTAGATTTATGGCTAACCCTGATGAGACTCATTGGCTGGCTATGAAATGGATTCTAAAATACTTGAAAGGCTCATCAGATGTAGGCTTACTGTTTAAGATCAGCAAAGAAGGCATAATTCTTAAAGGATACATTGACTCTGATTTTGCTGGTGACTTAGATAAGAGAATGTCTACTTCGTCCTATGTTTTCACTTTGTGTGATGGGTGCATTAGTTGGAAATCCCAATTGCAAAAGTTAGTTTCTTTGTCATCCTCAGAGGCAAAATATATAGCCGTCAGTGATGCTGTTAAAGAGGGCCTTTGGTTGAGAGGGTTATTAAATGAAATTGGATTCATAAATAATTCTGTTAGAATTTATACTGACAATCAGAGTGCTATTCATCTCAGCAAAAATCCTATGTATCATGATCGAACAAAACATGTTGATATTTAGTTTCACTTTTTGAGAAACATGGTTGAAAAATGTCTGATCAGTTTAGTAAAAATTCCTATAGAGTTTAATCCCTCTGATTTAGGGACCAAAGTACTGCCTTTAACCAAGTTTAAAAACTGTTTGAAGATTCTAAACATCACTTGAAAGGTAGTGTGTTTAGAAAAATCAAGCTATATTGTTTTAGATATCTACTAACTTTCTCCTTTTTGTTTTTACAGGTAAATAAGAGCAAATGAAACAAGTTGATGCCTAGACATTAGAAATTACCAAGAACAGTTCAGCAAGGTGGAGATTGTTAAGTATATAGGCTGCCTCATATTCTTGGTCCATAATATTTGGGCCTATGTTGCTGATTTTGGATAATGGTCCAACCTGGGTACTCGGCTCGACCCTTTAACACACGAGCTCGTGGCTCGTGAAAGACGAGCCGAGCTTGAGCTTAGCCTGGCCCACAAGCTTGTGATCTCACGAGCCGCTTGCGAGCTTGTGATTTATTTATTTATTTTTTTGTAAATTTGCACATTTTTGTCATTTTTTTTAAAAAAATTTCATATTTTTTAACGAGCCGCCAAAAATGGCTCATGAGCACACAGCCCACGAGCCGCTCACGGGCTCAACGAGCCGAGTAGGCTCGGCTCATGGGATATGACGAGCTCGAGCCTCCCACGAGTAAGGTTTTGACGAGCCGCTCGGCACGTTTGACATCCCTAAACCTGGGTGAAGAAAACATGATTTTTTTAGACGCGCCTCTTCATTTAATTGATACTTGATCTGGCCATACACTTGGCCATCTCCACACCGTTGATTTGTGGCTCTTTGACTGGCTACTTAAGTATTGTTTGGCCATTCATTTTCAGAGACGATTGAACTTTGTGTTTTTAGGGTTTTCTCTCCTTCTTCTCTCTAACCACACCGCGTACTCTTTGTGAGTTTCTTGGTCTGAAAATCTGAGTGATTCTGAGATTCTACAATTGATGTATATTGTGAGAAAGGTTCTTAGTGATTTGGGGTGTGGTTTTGTACTGTGTATTGAGGCAAGAGAAAACATCGAAGAAATTTCTGATTTCGTTATACATATTGTAACGATTCTTGGTGGTTTCTTAGTGGATCTAGAGCTTTATCCACTTGTGGATGCTCAA
>NW_019261759.1:0-717 GCF_002742605.1 Olea europaea var. sylvestris | reverse complement strand
GGATACTTCAAAGTGTGGGGGTGTCTTGCTTATAGCAAGAACACAAATTCTAACAGGACCAAATTGGGTCCAAGAGGCATTAAGTGTGCTTTTGTGGGATATGCAAATAATAGCAAATCTTATAAATTGCTGAATTTGGAGTCTAATGTGATTATCGAATCTAACGATGTGGAGTTCTTTGAGGATTCATTGTCTTTGGATAATGAATTGAGGGAAAGTTTTCAACATATCCCTAGCTCAAGTGGAACACGTTATGAAACGTCTTCAAAAGACTTTGATGAATCTAGTGAACCACGAAGAAGTAAGAGAACTCGGGTTGAGAAGTCTTTGGGACCGGATGAAATTGATTCTCTACTTTTCTCATTCTAATTGGTAGAGGGAAATGAGTTGAATGTTGTAAGGACAATTTCTTTTGTTCTACAAGTGGAATCTGACCCTAAGACTTATAAAGAAGTTATGACTTTGTGTGATAACATCTTTTGGTAGGATGCAATTAAGGATGAAATGAATTCGATAATATCCAATAACACTTGGGAGCTTGTCGAACTACCACCGGGATCCAAACCTATAGAATGTAAATGGGTATTTAGAAGAAAATATAATGTTGATGGATCCTTAAATACCTTCAAGGCTCGACTAGTAGCCAAAGGATATCGGCAAAAGGAAGGAATTGACTACTTTGATACCTATGGACCGGTTGCTAGAATAACATCGATC
>NW_019261758.1:0-1015 GCF_002742605.1 Olea europaea var. sylvestris | reverse complement strand
ATAATTAATACGAAAATTAATTATTCGGAGGCCTAAACGAAGGAATTTTGCTAAAATCCCGTGATCCCGGGTCTGTGCCCCAAGTCCAATTCCACAGGCCATTTCCAATCAACCTGCCAAATTTTGGCCCATTCCGACACCGTCGCGACAAATGACGAAATTTCCCTTGGTGCGGCTTTTCTTTATTAATTATCTATCCAACACTTCTTCAACTTGACATAATTAATACGGAAATTAATTATTCGGAGGCCTAAACGAAGGAATATGGCTAAAATCCCGTAATCTCGGGTCTATGCCCCGGGTCCAATTTCCGTGGCCGTTTCCAATCAACCTGCCAAATTTCGGCATATTCCGACACCGTCGTGACAAATGACGAAATTACCACTGGTACGGTTTTTCTTTGTTAATTTTCTGTCCAACACTTCTTCAACCTGACATAATTATTACGAAAATTAAATATTTGGAGGCCTAAATGAAGGAATTTAGCTAAAATCCCATGATCCTCGGGTCTGTACCCTGAGTCAAATTTCTAGGACCGTTTCAAATCAAGCTGCTAAATTTCGGTCCATTTCGACACCGTCACGACAAATGACAAAATTGCCCCGGGTGCATTTGTGCGTTGTTAATTTTCTATCCAACACATCTTCGGCTAGACATAATCAATACGAAAACTAATTATTCGGAGGCCTAAGCGAAGGAATTTGGCTAAAATCCCGTGATACCGTGTCTAGTTTCTGGGGCCGTTTTCAATTAACCTGCCAAATTTTGGCCCATTCCGACACCATAGCTACAAAGGACGAAATTTCCCCTGATGCGATTTTTCATTGTTAATTTTCTTTCCAACACTTCTTCATCCTGGCATAATTAATACGGATGCTAATTTTTCGGAGGCCTAAACGAAGGAATTTGGCTAAAATTCTGTGATCCCGGGTCCGTGCCCGACTCCAATTTCTGGGGCCGTTTCCAATCAACATGCCAAATTTCGGACCATTCCGACACCGTCGCGACAAATGAG
>NW_019261757.1:0-1015 GCF_002742605.1 Olea europaea var. sylvestris | reverse complement strand
TTTGAGCCCATTCCGACACAGTCGAGAAAAATGACGAAATTGCCCCAGGCGCGATTTTTATTTCAGATCAAACTGCCAAATTTAAGCCAATTCTGACACAGTCGAGAAAAATGACGAAATAGCCGCCGGCGCGATTTTTGTTCCCGATCAACCGGTCAAATTTGAGCCCATTCTGACACGGCCGAGAAAAATGACGAAATTGCCCCCGGCGCGATTTTTATTTCCGATCAAACTGCCAAATTTCAGCCAATTCCGACACCGTCGAAAAAAATGACGAAATTGCCCCCGGGGCGATTTTTATTTCAGATCAAAATGTCAAATTTCAGCCAATTCCGACACAGTCGCGAAAAATGACGAAATTACACCTGGTGCGATTTTTGTTGCCGATCAACCTGTCAAATTTGAGCCCATTCCGACACAGTCGAGAAAAATAACGAAATTACCCCCGGCGTTATTTTTATTTCAGATCAAACTGCCAAATTTCAGCCAATTCCGACACAGCCGAGAAAAATGAAGAAATTGCCCCCGGCACGATTTTTGTTCCCGATCAACCTGTCAAATTTGAGCCCATTCCGACACAGTCGAGAAAAATGACAAAGGTACCGCCGGCGCGATTTTTATTTCCGATCAAACTGCCAAATTTCAGCCAATTCCGACACAGTCGAGAAAAATGACAAAATTACCGCCGGCGCGATTTTTATTTCCGATCAAACTGCCAAATTTCAGCCAATTCCGACACAGTCGAGAAAAATGACGAAATCGGCCCCAGCGCGATTTTTGTTTCCGATCAAACAGTCAAATTTGAGCCCATTCCGACACAGTCGAGAAAAATGACGAAATTGCCCCCGGGCGATTTTTATTTCAGATCAAACTGCCAAATTCCAACCAATTCCGACATAGTCGAGAAAAATGACGAAATTGCCCCCGGCGAAATTTTTGTTTCCGATCAACCAGTCAAATTTTAGCCAATTTCGACACAGTCGCGAAAAATGACGGAATTACACCCGGCGCTATT
>NW_019261756.1:0-1015 GCF_002742605.1 Olea europaea var. sylvestris | reverse complement strand
TTTTTTTCTTTTGTTTTATTTTTTCACACAAACTATTATATAGAAAGCAGTAAGTTATATACAAATATCAATGAATGTTAACAGTGTTGTGAAGATTATGCCATCCAAAACTTATATAAAACACTGTCCTCAATGTAAAAGCAAAAGTAATCAATATAAAGCAGTAAGGATCAGAAACTCCCTAGTAGATGCGGATAGTTAGAAAGATCATGCTGGTCTGGTTAGTAAATATCATGACAATCACCATTTTTCGTTGTTTTAGAGGCTTGAATTTTCATTTTGAAGAATTCAAAATAAATATTAATGATAGTAAATAAGGTTTAGATATTTGTAATATATTTACACCAAGAAGAATTATAAGATTCTGACATTAAGAAGATTGAAATATAGAGTGGCACATCCTTGTCTTCATCCATATCTAGAATGAGAAAATCCGTTGGAAGTATGAGTTTCTCCACCTTTACCAAAACATCTTCAATGATTCCTCTTGGATGAGTAAATAATTGATTAGCTAACTGTAAAGTTACCATAGTTGCATTGGCTTCCCCCAATCCGAGTTTCCTAAAAACAGAGAAGGACATCAAATTAATACAACACCCAAATAACACAAAGCTTTTTCAAAATAGCAATTTCCTATAGTGCAAAGTACAGTAAAACTCCCTGAATCTTTTAGCTTTGGAGATAACAGTTTCTGAATTCTAGCACTGTATCCCTATGTCAATATCACCGTTTCATACATTAGCATAGGATAACATTGCTGTGTAAACAAAGTGAATGTACGTGATATTTTGCTTGGCTTGCATTCAGGTGGTCTGCCTATAGATAGATGCATAACATAACCAATAATATTGATGTATCAGTCGTGCAACATGTTTGGGCTCAGGGCACATATGAGGTGTAAAAGATATGGAACTAACTAGCCAAACATGAATTTTTATGGATTTCTATAAAAAAAAATTAGTTCCCATTTTTCAAAACCCATTCAAAAAAAAAAAAAAAAAATTAATAGCTACAA
>NW_019261755.1:0-1015 GCF_002742605.1 Olea europaea var. sylvestris | reverse complement strand
ATCGGCGCAGCAGGGTCAGGGAAGAAAGAAGATGAAGCCGGCGCGGGTGTTGCAGAAGCGAAGTGATTGGCTGGGTTATTAATCGCCGGTAGTAGATGTCGACGATTGTTCGACTGATTGAAGGACGTTGCGACGCTGGGGAGAGGACGAAGCAATGGGGCCGGCGATTGATGTGGATTGTGAGAGTGATGATGTGGGACTGCACTGGTGATGCCGACGGTGTTGAAGGAGTGAGGTGAAGCCAGCGCTGAGATGTCGGGAAGGCAGAGGCGATTGTTGTGGATAGAGCTTCTGTTTCCTCAGCAGAAAGTCGTAGGTGATGGTTGAAGGATTGGGTCGGGTCGTGAGAGTTTAAATGGCTGATGGCTGGGCTAATGTGGGTCGGATAGGGTTCAATTGGAGAGGATTAAGGAGTTGGACTGAGATTGGGTTGGATGGTCTGCGATTCCACTGGGCTGGAGTAAAGTGATAAAGAGTCGGGCCGAATTGGTAGTTATTGGGCTTGGAGATTTGTTGTAATTGGGTTAGATATGTTGGCTATATATTGAAAACACATGGGCTAGGGTTGAAGCAGCAACATTAATTCAAAAAGGGTGCAGTAGATAAAATTGACCCGGCAGCTGAATTTTTTTTTGAATAGTAATCGTGAAACAGTAACTCGTAGTTTTATTTTTTTATTTTTATTTTTTTTGCGACTATGAAGAAAACTAATACAAAAAACTTGAGATTTGCTACGCGTACACTATATTTTTTTTATTCGTGCTGTTCCAACAAATTTTTGGGAAGGAAGTAGAAAGAGATTTTCTTTGGATTGGAGATGAGAAATTATCCAAGTTTAGGCTCTTATACCAAATTTGATGCAGGACGAATTAAAAAATAGGAAGAAGAAGCAAGAAAGAGGGGAGAACCGGAGAGAATGGGGGGAGAAATCAGAAAAGAAGCAGAAATTCATGGGGGAGAGGAGGAGAGAGAGGAAGAAGAAGCCATAGGCACCACCAAAATATTCTTCAATTCA
>NW_019261754.1:0-1015 GCF_002742605.1 Olea europaea var. sylvestris | reverse complement strand
CCTCAATTTTGAGGAAACTAACCCACCCCTCCCTAGTTTGGCTAAGTCTTTGTTGCAGGAATTCGACGATGTATTTTCGGAGGTTGCACCAAGTGGATTGCCGCCTATTCGAGGCATTGAACTAAATTGACTTCATACCCGGAGTTGTCATTCCAAATCGACCGGCTTATCGAAATAATCCCGAGGAGACTAAGGAGCTTCAAAGGCAAGTGGAGGAGTTGATGAGCAAAGGATACGTGAGGGAAAGCATGAGTCCTTGTGCGGTACCGATTTTGCCTGTACGAAAAAAGGATGGAACATGGCGAATGTGCGTGGATTGTAGGGCTATTAACAACATAACAGTAAAGTATCGTCACCCTATACCTAGATTAGATGACATGCTTGATGAATTACATGGTGCTTGCATATTTTCTAAAATTGATTTAAAAAGTGGGTATCATCAAATTCGTATGTGGGAGGGTGATAAATGGAAAACGTCTTTTAAAACTAAATATGGTTTATATGAATGGTTGGTTATGCCGTTTGGACTCACAAATGCACCTAGCACTTTTATGCGGTTAATGAATCATGTTTTATGTGCTTTTATAGAAAAATTTGTTGCGGTTTATTTTGACGACATCTTAATCTATAGCAAAAATCTAGGAGAGCATTTAGAACATTTAAAATGTGTGCTAATTGTTTTAAGGAAAGAACAACTCTATGCTAATCTTAAGAAATGCACGTTTTGTATGGATAGAGTTATTTTTCTTGGTTTTGTGGTTAGTGCTAATGGGGTAGAAGTAGACGATGAAAAGATAAAAGCTATTAGAGATTGGCCGACACCTAAAAGCATAACGGAAGTTAGGAGTTTTCATGGTTTGGCTAGCTTTTATAGGCGATTTGTGAAGGATTTTAGCACTATCACCGCATCACTCACGGAAGTAGTTAAAAAAAGTGTAGGTTTTCATTGGGGTGATGAACAGGAACTTGCATTTAATACTATTAAAGGTAGATTGTGTGAAGCACCTGTTTTGGC
>NW_019261753.1:0-1015 GCF_002742605.1 Olea europaea var. sylvestris | reverse complement strand
ATGAGTTTTGTCCGTTGGAGCGTTTCCAATCAAAGTTGACTAAAATTTCACCAAGGTTTCATTCATTGGTGTGTATCAAATCAAATTTGACTAAACTCTCTTCTGAATTTTGTTCATTAGCTCGTTTTCAACCAGATTTCACTAAAATTTCACATAAATTTGGTTCATTGGAGCGTTTAAATTCAAATTTGACTAAAATTTCACATGATTTTAGTTCATTGGCACATTTCGAATCAAATTTGACTATAATTTCATGCGGGCTTTTTCATTGGTACGTTTCCAATCAAATTTGACTAAAATTTCACAAGGGTTTAGTTCATTGGCAATCAAATTTGACTAAAATTTCACCAGGATTTAGTTCATTGGCATGTTTCTAATCAAATTTATCTAAAATTTCACAAGTATTTTGTTCGTTCATGCGTTTCCAATCAAATTTGACTAGAATTTCACATGACTTTAGTTCATTGGCACATTTTGAATTAAATTTGGCTAAACCTTCATGCGAATATTTTTGTTGCCACATTTCCATTCAAATTTGACTAAATTTTCACATGAGTTTTATTCTTTGGAGCATTTCCAATCAAATCTGACTAAAATTTAACCTGGGTTTGGTTCATTAGCTTGTATCGAATAGAATTTAACTAAAATTTCATCTAAATTTTGTTAGTTAGTGTGTTTCCCATCAAATTTGACTAAAATTTCACATGAGTTCAGTTCACTGGTGCAATTCCAATCAAATTTGACTAAAATTTCACCGGAATTTTGTTCATTGGCATGTTTCCAATCAAATTTGAATAAAATTTCTCTAGGATTTTGTTCGTTAGTAAGTTTCCAATCAAATTTGACTAGAATTTCATCTAGATTTTGTTCATTGGTGCGTTTTCAATCAGATTTGACTAAAATTTCACCTGAGTTTGGTTCATTGGTGCATTTACAATCAGATTTGAGTTAAATTTCACATGACTTGGGTTCACTGGCACATTTCGAATTAAATTTGACTACAATTTCATCCGAA
>NW_019261752.1:0-1015 GCF_002742605.1 Olea europaea var. sylvestris | reverse complement strand
GCCGTTTCCAATTAACCTGCCAAATTTCGGCCCATTCCGACACCGTCGCGACAAATGACAAAATTGCCCCTGGTGCGGTTTTGTTTTGTTAATTTTTTATCTAGCCCTTCTTCAACTTGACATAATTAATATGGAAATTACTTATTTGGAGGCCCAAACGAAGGAATTTGGCTAAAATCCCGTGATCCTGGGTCCATGCCCCGAGTCAAATTTCGCGGGTCGTTTCCAATCACCCTGCCAAATTTTGACCTATTCCAACACCGTCGTGACAAATTACAAAATTGCACCTGGTGCGGTTTTTCTTTGTTAATTTTCTGTCCGGCACTTCTTCAACCTGACATAATTAATAAGGAAATTAATTATTCGAAGGCCTAAACGAAGGAGTTTGGCTAAAATCCCGTGATCTCGGGTCTGTGCTCCGAGACCAATTTCTCGTGCCATTTCCAATCAACCTTCCAAATTTCGGCCCATTTCGATACTGTCGCAACAAATGATAAAATTGCCCCTGGTGCGATTTTGCTTTGTTAATTTTCTGTCCAACACTTCATCAACCTGACATAATTAATAAGGGAATTAATTATACGGAGGTCCAATCGAAGGAATTTGTCTAAAATCCCGTGATCTCGGGTCTGTGCCCCGAGTCCAAATTCGCGGGCTGTTTCCAATCAACCTGCCAAATTTCGGCCAATTCCGACACCATTGCGACAAATGACAAAATTGCCCCTTGTACGGTTTTGCTTTGTTAATTTTCTATCCAACACTTCTTCAACCTGATATAATTAATTCGGAAATTAATTATTCGGAGGCCCAAACGAAGGAATTTGGCTAAAATCCCACGATCCCGGGTCTGTGCCCCTAGTCCAATTTCTCGGGCCTTTTCCAATCAACCTGCCAAATTTCAACCCATTCCGACACCGTCGCGACAAATGACAAAATTGCCCCTACTGTGATTTTTCATTGTTAACTTTCTGTCCAGCACTTCTTCAACCTGACATAATTAATAAGCAAATTTATT
>NW_019261751.1:0-1015 GCF_002742605.1 Olea europaea var. sylvestris | reverse complement strand
CCTGCCAAATTTCAGCCCATTCTGACACCGTCGCGAAAAATGATGAAACTGCCCCTGGCACGATTTTTGTTTCCGATCAACCTCCCAAATTTTACCCTATTTCGACACCATCGCGAGAAATGACGAAATTGCCCCTGACGCGATTTTTGTTTCCAATCAACCTGCCGAATTTCAGCCCATTTCGATACCGTCGCCACAAATTACGAAATTACCCCGGCGCGATTTTTGTTTCCAATCGACCAGCCAAATTTTAGACCATTCCGACACCGTCGCGACAAATGATGAAATAGCCCCTGACGCGATTTTTGTTTCCAACCACCTGCCAAATTTCAGCCCATTCTGACACCGTCACGACAAATAATGAAATCGCCACCGGCGCGATTTTTGTTTCCAATCAACCTGTAAAATTTTGACCCATTCGTACACGGTCGCGACAAATGACAAAATAACCCCTGTTCCGATTTTTGTTTTCGATCAACCTGCTAAATTTCAGCCCATTCCGACACCGTCGCGACAAATGACGAAATTGCCCCTGGAGCGATTTTTGTTTCCGATCAACCTCACAAATTTTAACCCATTTCGAAATCGTCGCGACAAATGACGAAATTGCCCTTGACGCGATTTTGTTTCCAATTACCTGTCGAATTTCCGCCTATTCGGACCCCGTCGCAAAAAATGACGAAATTGCCCCTGGCGCGATTTTTATTTTTGATAAGCCTGCCGAATTTCAGCCCATTCCGACGCCGTCGCAAAAAATGACGAAATTGCCCCTGGCGCAATTTTTGTTTCCGATCAACCTTCCAAATTTCGGCCCAATGTGACACCGTCGCGACAAATGACGAAATTGCCCCTGACGCGATTTTTGTTTCCAATCAACCTGTCGAATTTCAGCCCATTCCGACACTGTTGCGAAAAATGACGAAATTGCCCCTGGCGCGATTTTTGTTTCCGATCAACATGTCAAATTTTACCCCATTTCGACACCGTCGCGACGAATGACGAAATTGCCCCTGAT
>NW_019261750.1:0-1015 GCF_002742605.1 Olea europaea var. sylvestris | reverse complement strand
AAGAATCCACCGTGGGCATTGGATACTCATCTTTGGGTGTAGCTATGTTCAAATTTCTAAAGTCTATACACACCCTTAGTTTATCATTCTTTTTTAATTCTGGCACAATATTCGACAACCATTCAACATATCTGGCTGTTCTTATAAAGCCTGCTTTCAATAATCGCTCTATCTCTTTCTTAATTTCAGGGAGTATATTAGGAGCAAAACGCCTAGGAGGTTGCCTATGAGGTTTAAAATTAGGCTTAGTCGGTAACCTATATTCCACCAAGTCTCTATCTAAACCAGGCATTTGTTCATATTCCCAAGCAAAACAATCTTTGTACTCTTTTAACAAAGCGATTAATTTGTTACTAACCTCTTGGTCGAGCACCTGGCTGATGAACGTTGGGTGATCTTCTCCTTCATTGCCAATATTTACTTTGATCAGAGGGTCTTGTGCTTGAGCGTATCCAGGTTTGGCAATCCGCATTACTTCGTCGTCCAGTTCTTTTGTAAGTACTTCCTCTTCCAAACAGTCCACTTTGTTGACTTCTCGGCCAAGGCTTTGCTCTAACTCGAATACTACCAACTTGTCCTTCAACGCTTTTAGGGCAGTCTCTTCCTTTGCTTTGTCATTGTATTCCTTATTGAAAACCATCAGTCTGGCTTTGAAGGCCTGAATATCGGCCATTTGCTTTTGCAATTCAGAATCCATTGAAGATTCCTTAATTATTCTTTTGCCAATCACTGGCTCTCCTAAGACCACTATATTTGGCCTCATCTGTTTGAACATCTCAGTGAGTGCGTCCACTGAGAATGGTTCTTCGCTTTGTGCGACAACTTGAGTTTCTTCCCCGTCTTGTACCACTCTGACAGGTCCATAGTTTCCTTCGTACATAAACTTTTCCACTGAGTTTGCTTCTGCGACAAAAGGCCTATGATCGGCCTTGACCACTTCTGCTTCGCCTTTGTCATTCCAAAAAATCAGGCATTGATGGAGCGACGAGGGTATACATCGACTTCCGTGTATCCA
>NW_019261749.1:0-1015 GCF_002742605.1 Olea europaea var. sylvestris | reverse complement strand
CAGCCAATTCCGACACAGTCGAGAAAAATGACGAAATTGCCCCCGGCGCGGTTTTTGTTTGCGATCAACAAGTCGAATTTAAGACAATTCCGACACAGTCGCGAAAAATAACGAAATTACACCCAGCGCGATTTTTGTTCCCGATCAACCTGTCAAATTTGAGCCCATTCCGACACAGTCGAGAAAAATTACGAAATTGCCCCCGACGCGATTTTTGTTCCCGATCAACCTGTCAAATTTGAGCCCATTCCGACACAGTCGAGAAAAATGACGAAATTGCCAACGGCGCGATTTTTATTTTCGATCAAACTGCCAAATTTCAGCCAATTCCGACACAGTCGAGAAAAATTACGAAATTGCCCCCGACGCGATTTTTGTTCCCGATCAACCTGTCAAATTTGTGCCCATTCCGACACAGTCGAGAAAAATGACGGAATTGCCCCCGGCGCGATTTTTACTTCAGATCAAACTTCCAATTTTCAGCCACTTCCGACACGCTCGAGAAAAATAAAGAAATTGCCCCTGGCGCGATTTTTATTTCCCATCAACCTGTCAAATTTGAGCCCATTCCGACAGAGTCGAGAAAGATAACGAAATTGCCCCAGGCGCGATTTTTATTTCAGATCAAACTGCAAAATTTCAGCCAATTCCGACACAGTAGAGAAAAATGACAAAATTGCCCCCGGCGCGATTTTTGTCTCCGATCAACCTGTCAAATTTTAGCCAATTCCGACACAGTCGCGAAAAATGACGAAATTGCTCCGGTGCGATTTTTCTTTCCGATCAACCTGTCAAATTTGAGCCCATTCCGACACAGTCGAGAAAAATGACGAAATTGACGCCGACGGGATTTTTATTTCCGATCAAACTGCCAAATTTCAACAAATTCCGACACGGTCGAGAAAAATATCGAAATTGCCCCTAGTGTGATCTTTGTTTCCGATCAAGCTGTCAAATTTGAGCCCATTCCGACACAGTCGAGAAAAATGACGAAATTGCCCCCGGCGCGATTTTT
>NW_019261748.1:0-24840 GCF_002742605.1 Olea europaea var. sylvestris | reverse complement strand
TTTTTGACACGTTGTTTAACACTTACATTGTTGTCAAGTTTTAAATGGAGAGGAAAACTGTTTTAAATTTAAATTGTCCAACAGGGTAATGTCTCGTGTCAAAAAGCAGTGTACAAATAGCAAAGTTCAATCAGTAAGAACCTTGCGACATGTACACTATCAAGTACACTTTATTTTACACTTTGCCACGTGACGATACTCAATTGGACAGTTAAAATTTCAAATAGTTTTCCCATCCAATTGACACTTGATAACAATGCAAGTGTCAAACAACGTGTGAAAAATCAATGTACAAATAGCAAAGTTCAATCGGTAAGAACCTTATGAAATGTACACTATGGCGTACACTATAATTTACAATTTACCACATGACGTTACCCTGTTGGATGGTATAAATTTCAAATAGTTTTCCCATCCAATTGACAATTGACAACAATACAAGTGTCAAACAACGTGTCAAAAATCAGTGTACAAATAGCAAAGTTCAATCGGTAGGAACCTTGCGACATGTACACTATGGTGTACACTTTAATTTACACTTTACCACGTTACATTACCCTGTAGGATAGTACAAATTTGAAATAGTTTTCCTATCCAATTGAAACTTGACAACAATCCAAGTGTCAAACAATGTGTCAAAAATCAGTGTACAAATAGCAAAGTTCAATCTGTATGAACCATGCTACATGTACACTTTAGTTTTCACTTTGCGATGTGAAATTACCATATTGGACAGTTTCAATTTCAAACAATTTTCCCTTTCAATTGACACTTGACAACAATGCAAGTGTCAAACAACGTGTCAAAAATCTATGTACAGATAGTAAATTTTTATTGGTAAGAACCTTACTACATGTACACTATGGTGTTCACTTAACTTTATACTTTGCCACATGACATTACCCTGTTGGACAATTTAAATTTCAAACAGTTTTTTCATCCAATTGACATTTGACAACAATGCAAGTGTCGAACAATGTGTTAAAAATCAGTGTACAAATAGCGAAGTTCAATCGTTAAGGACCTTCCCACATGTACCATATGATGTACACTTTAGTTTACACTTTGCCACGTGACATTACCCTATTGGACAATTTAAATTTTAAATAGTTTTCCCATCCAATTGACACTTGACAACAATGCAAGTGTCAAACAACGTGTCAATAGTCATTCTACTTATAATAAAGCTTGAACGGTAAGGACCTTGCCACATGTACACTATGGTGTGCACTTTAGTTTACACTATGCCACGTGACATTACTGTGTTGGACAGTTTAAATTTCAAACTGTTTTCCCATCCAATTGACACTTGACAACAATGTAAGTGTCAAACGTGTCAAATAGCAAAGTTCAATCGGTATGAACCTTGCGATATGTACACTACGGTATACACTTTAGTTTATACTATGCCAACTGACATTACCTTGTTGGACAGTTTAAATTTCAAACAGTTTTTCCATCCAATTGACACTTGACAATAATACAAGTGTCAAACAACGAGTCAAAAATCTATCTACAAATAGCAAAGTTCAATCTGAAAGAACCTTGTGACATGTACATAATGGAGTGCGCTTTAGTTTACACTTTACCACGTGACATTACCCTGTTGGACAGTCTAAATTTCAAATAATTTTTCCATCCAATTGACACTTGACAACAACGAAAGTGTCAAACAACGTGTTACAAATCAGTGTACAAATAGCAAAGTTCAATTGTAAGATCCTTGCAACATGTACACTATGATGTACACTTTGGTTTTCACTTTTTCGCGGGTCATTACTTTGTTGAACAGTTTAAATTTCAAACAGTTTTGCCTTCCAATTGATATATGACAACAATGCAAGTGTCGAACAACGTCTCAAAAATCAGTGTACAAATAGCAAAGTTCAATCGGTAAGAACCTTGTTACATTTACACTATGGTTTACACTTTAGTTTATACTTTACCACGTGACATTACCTTGTTGGACACTTCATGTACACTATGGTGTACACACTCTAGGTTACACTTTGCCACGTGACATTGCACTATTGGGCAGTATAAATTTTAAACAGTTTTCACATCCAATTGACACTTGACAACAATGCAACTGTCAAACAACATGTCAAAAATCAGTGTACAAATAGAAAAGTTCAATCGGTAAGAACCTTGCTACATGTACACTTTAGTTTTCACTTTACTACAAGACATTACCCTGTTGGACAATTTAAAATTCAAACAATTTTCCAATCAAATTGACACTTTACAACAATACAAGTGTCAAACAACGTACCAAAAATCAGCGTACAAATAGTAAAGTTCAATTGGTAAGAGCCTTGCTAATGTACTCTATGGTGTACACTTTAGTTCACACTTTGCTACGTGACATTATCCTGTTGGACGGTTTAAATTTCAAACAATTTTCCCATCCAATTGACACTTGACAACAATGTAAATGTTAAACAACGCGTCAAAAATTAGTTTACAAATAACAAAGTTCAATCGATAAGGACGTTGCTACATGTACACTATGGTGTACACTTTAATTTACACCTTGCCATGTTAATTACCCTGTTGAACAGTTTAAATTTCAAGCAGCTTTCCCATCCAATTGACACTTGACAACAATGCAAGTGTCAAACAACTTGTCAAAAATAGTGTACAAATAGTAACGTTCAATCGGTAAGAACCTTGCTACATGTAAACTATGGTATACACTTTAGTTTACACTTTACCACGTGACATTATCATATTGGACAGTTTAAATTTCAAACAGTTTTCCAATCCAATTGATACTTGACAACAATGGAAGTGTCAATCAACGTGTCAAAAATAAGTGTACAAATAGCAAAGTTCAATCGGTAAGGACCTTGCTACATGTACACTATGGTGTACACTTTAATTTACACTTTGCCACATGACATTGTCCTATTGGACAGTTTAAATTTCAAATAGTTTTTCCATCCAATTGACATTTGACAACAATGCAAGTGTCAAACAACGTATCAAAAATCATTGTAGAAAAGGCAAAGTTCAATCGGTAAGAACCTTGCTACAAGTACACTTTAGTTTACAGTTTGCAACGTTACATTACCCTGTTGGACAGTTTAAATTTCGAGCAGTTTTCCCATCCAATTAACACTTGACAGTAATGCAAGTGTTAAACAACTTGTCAAAAATCAGTATACAAATAGTAACGTTCAATCGGTAAAAACCTTGCTACACATACTGTATGGTGTACACTTTAGTTTACACTTTTCCACGTGACATTACCCTGTTGGACAGTTTAAATTTCAAAGAGTTTACCAATCCAATTGACACTTGACAACAATGCAACTATCAATCAACGTGTCAAAAATCGGTATACAAATAGAAAAGTTCAATCGGTAAGGACCTTACTACATGTACACTATGGTGTACACTTTAGTTTGCACTTTGCCATGTGACATCGCCCTGCTGCACAATTTAAATTTCAAACAGTTTTTCCATCCAATTGACACTTAACAACAATGCAAGTGCTGAACAACGTGTCAAAAATCAGTGTACAAATAGCAAAGTTCAATCGGTAAGAACTATGCTACATGTACACGATGTTGTACACTTTAGTTTATACATTGCCACGTGACATTTCCCTGTTGGACAATTTAAATTTCAAGCAGTTTTCCCATCCAATTGACACTTGACAACAATCCAAATGTCAAACAAAGTGTCAAAAATCATTGTACAAATAGTGAAGTTCCATCGGTAAGGACCTTGCCACATGTACACTATGGTGTACACTTTATTCTACACTATGCCACGTGACATTACCTTGTTGGACAGTTTAGATTTCAATCAGTTTTCCCATCCAATTCACACTTGACAACAGTACAAGTGACAAACAACGTGTCAATAATCATTCTACAAATAGCAAAGTTCAATCGGTAAGGACCTTGCCACATGTACACAATGGTGTATACTTTAGTTTACACTACGCCACGTGACATTACCATGTTGGACAGTTTAAATTTCAAATAGTTTTCCAATCCCATTGACACTTGACAACAATGTAAGTGTCAAACAACGTGTTAAAATTCAGTGTAGAAATAGCAATATTCAATCGTTAAGAACCTTGCTACAAGTACACTCTGGTGCACACTTTAGTTTACACTTTGTCAAGTGACATTACCCTATTGGACAGTTTAAATTGCAAAGAATTTCTCCATCCAATTGACACTTGACAACAACAGAAGTGTCAAACAACGTGTCAAAAATCAGTGTACAAATAGTAAAGTTCAAACGATAAGAACCTTGTGCCATGTACACTTTGGTTTACACTTTGCCACGTCTCATTAACCTATTGGACAGTTTAAAATTCAAATAGTTTTTTCATCCAATTCACACTTGACAACACTGTAAGTGTCAAACAACGTGTCAAAAATCAGCGTACAAATCACAAATTTCAATTTGTAAGGACCTTGCTACATGTACACTATGGGGTCCACTTTAGTTTACACTTTGACACGTGATATTACTCTATTCGATAGGTGAATTTCAAACAGTTTTCCCATCCAATTGACACACGACAATAATGCAAGTGTCAAACAACGTGCCGAAAATCAGTGTACAAATAGCAAAGTTCAATCGGTACAGACCTTGCCACATGTACACTATGGTGTACACTTTAGTTCACATTTTTCACGTGACATTACCCTGTTGGACAGCTTAAATTTCAAACAATTTTCCCATCCGATTGAAACTTGACAACAATGCAAGTGTCAAACAACTTGTCAAAAATTAATTTACAAGTAGCAAAGTTCAATCGGTAAGGACCATGCTACATGTACACTATGGTGTATACTTTAGTTTTCACTTTGCCACGTGACATAGCCCTGTTGGACAAATTAAATTTCAAATAGTTTTCCCGTCCAATTACTACTTAACAACAATGTAAGTGTTGAACAACGTGTCAAAAATCAGTGTACAAATAGCGAAGTTCAATCGGTAAGAACCTTGCTACATGTACACTATGGTGTACACTTTAGTTTACACTTTGCCACGTGACATTATCGTGTTGGACAATTAAAATTTCAAACAGTTTTCCCATCCAATTGGCACTTGACAACAATGCAAGTGTTGAACAACGTGTCAAAAATCATTGTACAAATAGCGAAGTTAAATCGGTAAGGACCTTGCCACATGTACACTGTGGTGTAAACTTTAGTCTATACTATGTGACGTGACATTACCCTATTGCACAGTTTAAATTTCAATCAGTTCTCCCATCCAATTGACACTTGACAACAATGCAAGTGTCAAACAACGTGTCAATAATCATTCTACAAGTAGTAAAGTTAATAGGTAAGGACCTTGCCACATGAACACTATGGTGTATACTTTAGTTTACACTATGCCACGTGACATTACCCTATTGGACAGTTTTAATTTGAAATAGTTTTCCCATCCCCTTGACACTTGACAACAATGCAAGTGTCAAATGTGTCAAAAAGTAGTGTACAAATAGCAAAGTTCAATCCGCAAGAACCATGCGATATTTACACTATGGTGTATGCTTTAGTTTATTCTTTGCCACTTGACATTACCTTGTTGGACAGTTTAAATTTTAAACAATTTTTCGATCCAATTGACACTTGACAACAATGCAAGTGTCGAACAACGTGTCAAAAATCAGTGTACAAATACCAAAGTTTAATCGGTAAGAACCTTGCAACAGGTACACTATGGTGTACACTTTGCCACGTGACATTACCCTGTTGGACAGTTTAAATTTCAAATAGATTTTCAATCCAATTGACACTTGACAACAATGCAAGTGTCAAACAACGTGTCAAAAATCAGCGTAGGAATAGCAAAGTCCAATTGGTAAGGACCTTGCCACATGTGCACTATGGTTTATACTTTAATTTACATTTTTCACGTGACATTACCCTGTTGGACAGCTTAAATTTCAAATAATTTTCCCATCTGATTGAGACTTGACAACAATGCAAGTGACAAACAACTTGTCAAAATTTAATTTACTAGTAGCAAAGTTCAATCGGTAAGGACCATGCTACATGTACACTATGGTGTACACTTTAGTTTGGACTTTGCTACGTGACATCACCCAGTTGGACAATTTATATTTCAAATAGTTTTCCCATCCAATTGACACTTGACAAGAATGCAAGTGTTGAACAACGTGTCAAAAATTAGAGTACAAATAGCAAAGTTCAATCAGTAAGAACCGTGCTACATGTACACTATGGTGTACAATTTAGTTTACACTTTACCACGTGACATTACCCTATTGGACAATTTAAATTTCAAATAGTTTTCCCATCCAATTGACACTTGACAATAATGCAAGTGTCGAGCAATGTGTCAAAAATCATTGTACAAATAGCGAAGTTCAATCAGTAAGGACCTTTCCACATGTACACTATGGTGTACACTTTAGTTTACACTATGCCACAGGACATTACCCTGTTGGAAAGTTTATATTTCAATCAGTTTTCCCATCCAATTGACACTTGAGAACAATGCAAGTGTTAAACAACGTTTCAATAATCATTCTACAAATAGTAAAGTTCAATAGGTAAGGACCTTGCCACATGTACACTATGGTGTACACTTTAGTTTACACTATGCCACGTGAAATTACCCTATTGGACAGTTTAAATTTGAAACAGCTTACCCATCCCCTTGACACTTGACAACAATGCAAGTGTCAAACGTGTCAAAAGGCAGTGTACAAATAGCAAAGTTCAATTCGCGAGAACCTTGCGATATGTACACTATGGTGTATACTTTAGTTTATTCTTTGCCACTTGACATTACCTTGTTGGACAGTTTAAATTTTAAACCATTTTTCGATCCAATTGACACTTGACAACAATGCAAGTGTCGAACAACGTGTCGAAAATCAGTGTACAAATACCAAAGTTTAATCGGTAAGAACTTTGCAACACATACACTATGGTGTACACTTTGCCACGTGACATTACCATGTTGGACAGTTTAAATTTCAAATAGTTTTCCAATCCAATTAACACTTGGCAACAATGCAAGTGTCAAACAACATGTCAAAAATCAGCGTACGAATAGCAAAGTTCAATCGGTAAGGACCTTGCCACATGTACACTATGGTGTACACTTTAATTTACATTTTCCCCGTGAGATTGCCCTGTTGGACAGCTTAAATATCAAACAGTTTTCCCATCCGATTGACACTTGACGACAATGTAAGCGTCAAACAATGTGTCAAAAATCAGCGTACGAATAGCAAAGTTCAATCGGTAAGGACCTTACTACATGTACACTAGGTGTACACTTTAATTTACATTTTCCACGTGACATTACCCTGTTGGACAGCTTAAATTTCAAGCAGTTTTCCCATCAGATTGACACTTGACAACAATGCAAGTGTCAAAAAACTTGTCCAAAATTAGTTTACAAGTAGTAAAGTTGAATCGGTAAGGACCTTGCTACAAGTACATTTTGGTGTACACTTTAGTTTGCACATTGCCACGTGACATTACCCTGTTAGACAGTTTAAATTTCAAACAATTTTCACACCCAATTGATACTTGGAAACTAATGTAAGTGTCGAACGTGTCCAAAATCAGTGTATAAATAGTAAAGTTCAATCGGTAAGAACTTTGCACATGTACACTCTAGTGTACACTTTAGTCTACACTTCACCATGTAACATTACCCTATTGGACTGTTTAAATTTCAAACAGTTTTCCCATCCAATTGACACTTGACAACAACGGAAGTGTCAAACAACGTGTTAAAAATCAGTGTACAAATAGCAAAGTTCAATTGGTACGAACTTTGCGACATGTACACTATGGTGTATACTTTGGTTTTCACTTTGCCAGGGGTCATTACCTTGTTGGACAATTTAAATTTCAAAACTTTTTCCCATCCAATTAAGACATGACAACAATGCAAGTGTCGAACAACGTGTCAAAAATCAGTGTACAAATAACAAAGTTCAATCGGTAAGAACCTTGCTACGTTTACTCTATGGTTTACACTTTAGTTTACAGTTTACCATGTGACATTACCCTATTGGATACTTCATGTACACTATGGTGTACAAACACTAGTTTACACTTTGTCACGTGATATTACCCTGCTGGATAGTATAAATTTCAAACAGTTTTCCTATCCAATTGACACTTGACAACAATGCAAGTGTCAAACAATGTGTCAAAAATTAGTGTACAAATAGCAAAGTTCAACTGGTATGAACCTTGCTACATGTACACTTTACTTTTCACTTTACCACGTGGCATTATCCTGTTGGACAGTTTAAATTTCAAACAATTTTTCCATCCAGTTGACACTTGACAACAATGCAAGTGTCAAACAATGTGCAAAAAATTAACATACAAATAGTAAAGTTAAATTGGTAAGAACCTTACTACAAGTACACTATGGTGTATATTTTAGTTTACACTTTACCACGTGACATTACCCTGTTGGACAGTTTAAACTTCAAACAGTTTTCCCATCCAATTGACACTTGACTACAATGCAAATGTCAAACAACGTGTCAAAAATTAGTTTACAAATAGGAAAGTTCAATCGGTAAGGACCTTGCAACATATACAGTATGGTGTACACTTTAGTTTACACTTTGCCACGTTATATTACCCTATTGGACAGATTAAATTTCAAGCAATTTTTCCATCCAATTGACACTTGACAGCAATACAAGTTTCAAACATCTTGTCCAAAATCAGTGTACAAATAGCAACGTTCAATCGGTAAGAACCTTGCTGCATGTATAGTACGATGTACACTTTAGTTTACACTTTGCCACGTGACATTACCCAGTTAGATAGTTTAAATTTCAAATAGTGTTCCAATCCAATTGACACTTGATGACAATGCAACTATCAATCAACGTGTCAAAAATCAGTGTATAAATAGCGAACTTCAATCGGTAAGGACCTTGCTACATGTACACTATGGTGTACACTTTAATTTACGCTTTGCCACATAACATTGTCCTGTTGGATAGTTTAAATTTCAAACAGTTTTCCTACCCAATTGACACTTGATAACAATGCAAGTGTCAAACAACTTGTCAAAAATTAATTTACAAGTAGCAAATTTCAATCGGTAAGGACCATGCTACATGTACACTATGGTGTACAGTTTAATTTTCACTTTGCCACGTGACATCGCCCTGTTGGACAGTTTAAATTTCAAATAGTTTTCTCGTCCAGTTGACAATTGACAACAATGTAAGTGTTGAACAACGTGTCAAAAATCAGTTTACAAATAGCAAAGTTCAATCGGTAAGAACCGTGCAACATGTACACTATGGTGTACACTTTAGTTTACATTTTGCAACGTGACATTACCCTGTTGCACAATTTAAATTTCTTACAGTTTTCCAATCCAATTGAAACTTGAAAACAATGCAAGTGTCAAACAACGTGTCAAAACTCATTGTACAATTAGTGAAGTTCAATCGGTAAGGACCTTGCCGCATGTACGCTCTGGTGTACTCTTTAGTCTACACTATGTCACGTGACATTACCCTATTGAACAGTTTAAATTTCAAACAATTTTCCCATTCAATTGACACACGACAACAATGCAAGTGTCAAACAACGTGCCAAAAATCATTGTACAAATCACAAAGTTCAATCGGTAAGGACCTTGCCACATGTACACTATGATATACGCTTTAATTTACATTTTTCACGTGACGTTACCCTGTTGGATAGCCTAAATTTAAAATAATTTTCCCATCCGATTGAGACTTGAAAACAATGCAAGTGTCAAACAACTTGTCAAAATTTAATTTACAACTAGCAAAGTTTAATCGGTAAGGACCATGCTACATTTACACTATGGTGAACACTTTAGTTTACACTTTACCCCGTGACATCCCCCAGTTGGACAATTTAAATTTCAAATAGTTTTCCCGTCCAATTGACACTTGACAAAAATGCAAGTGTTGAACAACGTGTCAAAAATTAGTGTACAAATAGCATAGTTCAATCGGTAAGAACCGTGCTACATGTACGCTATGGTGTACACTTTAGTTTACACTTTGCCACAGGACATTACCCTGTTGGATAGTTTAAATTTCAATCAGTTTTCCCATCCAATTAACACTTGACAACAATGCAAGTGTCAAACAACATGTCAATAATCATTCTACAAATAGTAAATTTCAATAGGTAAGGACCTTGCCACATGTACACTATGGTGTACACTTTAGTTTACACTATGCCACGTGACATTACCCTGTTGGAGAGTTTAAATTTGAAACAATTTTCCCATCCCCTTGACACTTGACAACAATGCAAGTGTCAAACGTGTCAAAAACCGGTGTACAAATAGCAAAGTTCAATCTGTAAGAGCCTTGCTATATGTACGCTACGGTGTATACTTTAGTTTATTCTTTGTCACATGACATTACCTTGTTGGACAATTTAAATTTTAAACCATTTTTCAATCTAATTGACATTTGATAACAATGCAAGTGTCGAAAAACCTGTCGAAAATTAGTGTACAAATACCAAAGTTCAATCGGTAAGAGCCTTGCAACATGTACACTATGGTGTACACTTCGCCACGTGACATTACCCTGTTGGATAGTTTAAATTTCAAACAGTTTTCCAATCCAATTGACACATGACAACTATGCAAGTGTTGAACAACGTGTCAAAAATCAGTGTACAAATAGCAAAGTTCAATTGGTAAGAACTGTGCTACATGTACACTTTAGTTTACACTTTGCCACGTGATATTACCCTGTTGGACAATTTAAATTTCAAGCAGTTTTCCCATCCAATTGACACTTGACAACAATGCAAGTATCGAACAATGTGTCAAAAATCATTGTACAAATAGCGAACTTCAATCGGTAAGGACCTTTCCACATGTACACTATGGTGCACACTTTAGTCTACACTATGCCACGGGATATTACCCTGTTAGACAGTTTAAATTTCAATCAATTTTCTCATCCAATTGACACTTGACAACAATACAAGTGTTAAACAACGTGTCAATAATCTTTCTACAAATAGTAAAGTTCAATAAGTAAGGACCTTGCCACGTGTACACTATGGGGTACACTTTAGTTTATACTATGCCACGTGACATTACCCTGTTGGAGAGTTTAAATCTGAAACAATTTTCACATCCCCTTGACACTTGACAACAATGCAAGTGTCAAACGTGTCAAAAACCGGTGCACAAATAGCAAAGTTCAATATGTAAAAACCTTGCCATATGTACGCTACGGTGTATACTTTAGTTTATTCTTTGCCACATGACATTACCTTGTTGAACAGTTTAAATTTTAAACCATTTTCCGATCTAATTGACACTTGATAACAATGCAAGTGTCGAAAAACCTTCCGAAAATTAGTGTACAAATACCAAAGTTCAATCGATAAGAACCTTGCAACATGTACACTATGGTGTACACTTCACCACGTGACATTACCCTGTTGGATAGTTTAAATTTCAAACAGTTTTCCAATCCAATTGACACATGACAACAATGCAAGTGTCAAACAACGTGTTAAAAATTAGAGTACGAATAGCAAAGTTCAATCGTTAAGGACCTTACCACATGTACGCTACGGTGTACACTTTAATTTACATTTTTCACATGACATTACCCTGTTAGACAGCTTAAATTTCAAATAGTTTTCCCATCCGATTGACACTTGACAATACTGCAAGTGTCAAACAACTTGTCAAAAATTAGTTTACAAGTAGTAAAGTTGAATCGGTAAGGACCTTGCTATAAGTACACTGTGGTGTACACTTTAGTTTGCACATTGCCACGTGACATTACCCTGTTGGATAGTTTAAATATCAAACAATTTTCCCACCCAGTTGACACTTGAAACAAATACAAGTGTCGAACAAGTGTACAAATAGCAAAGTTCAATCAGTAAGAACTTTGCTACATATACACTCTAGCGTATACTTTAGTTTACACTTTACCATGTGACATTACCCTATTGGACAGTTTAAATTTCAAATAGTTTTCCCGTGTAATTGACACTTGACAACAACAGAAGTGCCAAACAACGTGGTAAAAATCAGTGTACAAATAGCAAAGTTCAATTGATAAGAACCTTACGACATGTACACTATGGTCTACACTTTGGTTTTCACTTTGCTACGGGTCATTACCTTGTTGGACAATTTAAATTTCAAAACTTTTTCCCATCCAATTAACACATGACAACAATGCAAGTATCGAACAACGTGTCAAAAATTAGTGTACAAATAGCAAAGATCAATCGGTAAGAGCCTTACTACATTTACACTATGGTTTAAACTTTAGTTTACAGTTTACCACATGACATTACCCTGTTGGACACTTCATGCACACTATGGTGTACACACAGTAGTTTACACTTTACCACATGATATTGCCCTATTGGACAGTATAAATTTCAAACAGTTTTCTCATCCAATTGACACTTGACAACAATGCAAGTGTTAAACAATGTGTCAAAAATTAGTGTACAAATAGTAAAGTTCAATTGGTATGAACCTTGCTACATGTACACTTTAGTTTTCACTTTACCATGTGACATTACCCTGTTGGACAGTTTGAATTTCAAACAATTTTCCCATCCAATTGACACTTGACAAGAATGCAAGTGTCAAATAACGTGCCAAAAATTAGCATACAAATAGTAAAGTTCAATCGATAAGAACTTTGATACATGTACACTATGGTGTACACTTTAGTTTATACTTTGCCACGTGACATTACCCTGTTGGACGATTTAAATTTCAAACAGTTTTTCCATCCAATTGACACTTGACAACAATGCAAATGTCAAACAGTGTGTCAAAAATTAGTTTATAAATAGTAATGTTCAATCGGCAAGGAGCTTACAACATGTACGGTATGCTGTACACTTTAGATTACATTTTGCCACGTTATATTTCCATGTTGGACAGTTTAAAGCTTCAAATATTTCATGTAGCGTTTGTAATAAAAGTGGACATATTGCTTTTAATTGTGCTACCACAAAAAGAAATTATCCTTTGAGAACAAATACAAGTGGATGCAAGAAGCCACAAAAACTAACTATCAAGGACTCAAATTTGTATGGGTACCAAAAGTCAAAACCTAATTTGTCTTTGTAGGTACCAAAGAGCAAATGGTTCTTGGACAGTAGATGCTCGAAGCATATGACTGGAAACCGATCATTATTATCAAACTTTCAAGAGAAGGATGGAGGTCATGTGACATTTGGAGATAATGCCAAAGAAAAAATTATCATCATTGGAAACATTGGTAACCACTCATCTCCCTCTATCGAAAATGTTTTACTTGTTGATAATCTTAAACATAATTTACTAAGCATTAGTCAATTATGTGATAAATGTTATAACATAAGATTCGATTCTTCCAAATGCCTTATTAAGGATGCTACATCAAAAGAGGTGATTTTTATAGGAAGTCGAAGTAAAGATGTTTATATATAAACATTGAATTGGAAAATAATGAAAAATATTTACTTAGCTTGAAAGAAGAATCATGGTTAAGGCATAGAAGACTTGGGCATGTAAACATGGATCTTCTTTCAAAAATTTCCAAAAATTGTTTTGTAAAAGGTTTACCAAATTTGAAAATTGAGAAAGACAAAATTTGTGATGCTTGTCAATTTGGAAAACAAGTAAAAAGTTCTTTCAAACCAAAACTTTGTACTCTAACCATAAAACCATTACAACTTCTCCATATGGATCTTTTTGGACCTTCTAGGACGGCTAGCTTGGGAGGTAAACATTATGCTTTTGTTATTGTCGATGATTTCTCAAGATTTACTTGGGTTATATTTTTAAACTTAAAAGAAGAAGTTTTGAAAATTTTTAAATATTTTTGTAAGAAAGTTGAAAATAAAAAAGGTTGTTCTATTTCAACTATTAGAAGTGACCATGGTGGAGAATTTGATAATGTTGGGTTTGATGATTTTTGTAAAGAACATGGATATGAACATAATTTTTCGGCTCCTAGAACACCTCAACAAAATGGTGTAGTAGAAAGGAAGAATCGTACATTGCAAGAAATGGCTCGAACTATGTTAAATGAAAATAATTTGCCTAAATATTTTTGGGCCGAAGCCGTTAATACCGCTTGCTACATTATCAATAGAGTATTAGTAAGCAAAAGGAAAACTAAAACTTCTTACGAACTTTGGAAAAATAAAATTCCAAATATTAGTTATTTCAAACTTTTTGGATGTAAATGTTTTATTTTGAATACAAAAGACAATTTGGGAAAATTCGACTTCAAATCCGATATTGGAATTTTCTTAGGATATTCATCGACTAGCAAAGCATATAAAGTTTTTAACAAACGAACTCTAGTCGTTGAAGAATCCATGCATGTTATTTTTCATGAAACAAATTCATTTGATTGAGAGAAAGTTAGTGATGACAATGTAGGTTTGGAAGCTCCTTTTGAACAAATGAAAATTCAAGACCAAAATAATGAGGTACCAAATGGAGACATAGAAAAGTCAAATGCTCAAGAAAAAGAAGAAAGACAAATCGAAGAACAAAATGATCCCTCGTTACCAAAAGAATGGAGGTTTGTTCCATCTCATCCCAAAGAGCTAATAATTGGCGATCCATCAAAAGGTATCACTACTAGAACTTCTTACAAAAATCACTTTGGTAGTTGTGCATTTATTTCTCAAATCAAACCTAAGAATTTCAAAGAAGTCGGGTTTGATGAGTTTTGGATTCTAGCTATGCAAGAAGAATTAAATCAATTTGAAAGAAACCATGTTTGGGATTTAGTCGCTAGACTAAACAATCAAACCGTTATTGGAACAAAATGAGTTTTTAGAAATAAAAGAGATGAAAATGGAATAATTGTGCGTAACAAGGCTAGATTAGTGGCCCAAGGTTACAATCAAGAAGAAGGTATCGATTTTGAAGAAACATTTGCACCCGTTGCAAGATTAGAATCCATCCGTATGCTTCTTGCATTTGCATGTTATAAAGATTTTACACTTTATCAAATGGATGTTAAAAGTGCTTTCTTAAATGGTTTCATTCAAGAAGAAGTTTTTGTTGAGCAACCTCCCATTTTTAAAGATCACAAATATCCGGATCATGTACTTAAACTTCAAAAAGCTCTTTACGATTTGAAACAAACTCCTAGAGCTTGGTACGAATGGTTGAGCAAATTTCTTCTCTCAAATGGCATTTCAATTGGAAAAGCGGATACCACACTTTTTATAAAAACTCATAAAGATGATATGCTCATTGTTCAAATTTATGTTGAGGATATTATTTTTGGCACTACAATTCTACATCTTTGTGAGGAATTTTCAAAATGCATGAGTAAAGAATTTGAAATGAGCATGATGGGTGAGTTAAAAAATTTTCTTGGTCTTCAAATTAAACAAATGAAAGAAGGAATTTTATAAATCAAAATAAATATATATTCGACATGCTTAAGAAATTTGACGTGCATGATATTAAGCCTATGAATACACCAATGAGCACATCTCTAAAGCTTGATAAGGATGAGCAAGGTACATCCGTTGACGTCACAAAATATCGAGGTATGATCGGATCCCTTCTTTATTTAACTGCTAGCAGGCCCGATATTATGTTTAGTGCTTGTCTATGTGCTCGCTTTCAGTCTAATCCTAAAGAATCACGCTTAAGTGCCGTGAAAAGAATTTTTCGTTATCTAAGTGGTACGAGAACTTTAGGACTTTGGTATCCAAAAGGCACTCATATTGACTTAATTAATTATTCGGATGCCGATTGGGCCGAATGCAATGTTGATCATAAAAGTACTAGCGAAAATTGTCACTCTAGGCTTTGCACTCTTGTCTTGGTCTAGTAAGAAACAAAATTCCGTTGCACTATCCACCACCGAGGTCGAATATATCTCGGCCGCTAGTTGCTGTACACAAACACTTTGGATGAAACAAACTTTATGTGATTATCATTTGACTTACGATCGTATGCCCATTTTATGCGATAATACTAGTGCTATAAATTTATCTAAAAATCCCGTTTTACACTCACGAACTAAGCATATCGAGATTCGACATCATTTTCTTCGTGATCATACCCAAAAAGGAGATATTGAACTAGAATTTATAAAGATCGAAGACCAATTGGATGATATTCTTACAAAACCTCTAGTGCATGACCCTTTTTCTTACATTCGAAGAGGTTTAGGAAGTCTTGAAGAAAATGAAATAAATTGAGTGATAGAAAGTTTTAAAATTTCTCTTGCATGTTTTCCATTTTACTTTCTCAAAATCATTAAAAAATAAAAAAAAAATTTATCCGGACGACCCAAACTTGTTCGGACTATACTGTCCGAATTAGCTGAGTGTTCCATTAAATTTCAAATTTTTGTCATCCGGACATCCGGATTATGAAACAGATGTCCGGGACATCGCAATCCAATTTTTAAACCACGCTTCCATCTTTTCGTCTTCTATTTCTCTCCATCTTCTTCGCCATTTTGTCTGTAAATCCACACTTTTGCACCTTTTTTGTTCAAATATTGTTCATTTCATCTATTACTCGAAAAAACCCGACCGATTAACACCACGTTTCACCCAAATATCGAAAATTTACCTTCCAAAATCGCCTTTGACTCTCATCTCGAATCCCTCTTCGATTTTGAAAATTTTCTTGCAAATCCCACATAATAACTCAAGCATTTCATATACCATTCCTCTCCTCCACAAATAGCTTGATTTTTCATTGCAAAATCATCCTTTTGAGCGTGCCCTAGAAATCACTCGTTTGGGATTTTGTGATTTTTTTTAAAATTGTCAAAATCTCACCCATTTCTCTACTATGTCAGGTTCCAGTCATGGAAAATGGGGAAGAAAAAGTTTGCAACGACCTCCTTCACCATCGGACCATGAAATGGATTCGGAGCTAGAGGTGCAACCGAACCCTTTTGAAAAATCACCCATTTTAATCGGTAAGAATGTTGATTTTATGGATTTTACTATTGAACCTCCCGCATTCATATTGAGGAATGTTTTGAACGAATGGGATGGGTAAACGTAGCTACAATGGAAGAACATGCTTATCCACGTCTAATGAAAGAATTTTATCAAAAAATGCAATTTTCACCATGTTCCGACGAGATCACATGCTTTGTTAACAATGTTCGCTTTACAATTTCAAAAGCCCTAATTTGTAATATTCTTAATCTTGAACCTCGTGATTTGCAAGTATTTTTACATAATTCTCCCCCAACGGTGGATGGTTACGACCCTTCCGATGCATGTCGTCGAGTCACAGAGAAAGTTTTTGAAAATATCACAAAATTAAGTGCATATCAATTAAGTCTTCCTTGCAAAGTTTTACAAAATATAATTGCGCATGTTATTTTTCCCCGCAAAGGTCATCAGGACGAAGTTAATCACTTCGATCTCTTTATTTTGAACTCTCTTTTAGTCGAGCGTAAACTTGATTTTCCCACTATTGCACTTGGTCTTATGAAACTTGTGCACGCATCATGACACACTAAAGCTTTACCTTACTGGATGCTTCTCACAAAAATATTTAAACACTTTAACGTTTCATTGGATGGTGAAGATTTTATAAAATTACGCCTTACCGATACTATTAACATTCAAACCTTAAAACGAATGAAGATAGTAAAGGAACACGGGCAATGGGTAGCTTATACGAAAGGGTTCGATCCTACCTCCAGTTCATCCACTCTCCCATTTGAAGATGAGGCTAAATTAGATGATGAAGTACCTGAAGTTCCTGCTCTAGCATCTGACATTCCAGGCTCAAGTGTGCCTCCTACTCGTGAGCATTCCACTGTTACTAAGGAGCACTATAATCTTCTCCATGGGCGGATTGATTCTCTTACCTCATCGGTTGACAGCATGGGTAGTCTACTTCTCCAGATGCAGGCTCAACAGATATCTATCCAAGACCGACAGCTCGAGATGCAGCAGCAGCAGCAGCTTGACATGCAGCAGTGACAGATTGAGATGTATCAGCGACAGGCTGAGATGCAGGCTCAGCAAGCTGCATTTTTCACTGACTTTTATGCTAGGTTTCCTCCTCCACCCCCACCTCCAGCCCTTAGTTTACTTTCTTGTCTACTATTATTATCATGTTAGTCATTATCTACTGCTATTTTATCTTTTGAATGGTTAACTTCCTAAGTTTTTCCTTCATGCTATTTGACTGGTTCTGTCTTTTTGCTTATGCCAAAAGGGGGAAGAAAATAAACAGTTTTCCAATCCTATTGACACTTGACAACAAAGCAAGTGTCAAACAATGTGTCAAAAATCAGTGTACAAATCGCAAAGTTCAATCGACAAGGACCTTGCTACATGTACACTATGGTGAACACAATAATTTACACTTTTCCACGTAACATTGTCCTATTGGACAGTTTAAATTTCGAACAATTTTCCAATCCAATTGACACTTGACAACAATACAAGTGCCAAACAATGTAGGAAAGATTAGTGTAGAAATAGCAAAATTCAATCGGTAAGAACCTTGCTACAAGTACACTATAGTGTACACTTTAGTTTACACTTTGCCACGTAACATTACCCTATTGGAGTGTTTAAATTTCTAACAGTTTTCCAATCCAGTTGACACTTGACAACAAAGCAAGTGTCAAACAATGTGTCAAAAATCAGTGAACAAATCGCAAAGGTCAATCGACAAGGACCTTGCTACATGTACACTACGGTGTACACTATAATTTACACTTTGCCACGTAACATTGTCCTATTGGACAGTTTAAATTTCGAACAATTTTCCAACCCAATTGACACTTGACAACAATACAAGTGTCAAACAATGTATCAAAGATTAGTGTAGAAATAGCAAAGTTCAATTCGTAAGAACCTTGCAACAAGTACACTGTGGTGTACACTTTAATTTACACTTTCCCACGTAACATTACCCTATTGGACAGTTTAAATTTCTAATAGTTTTCCAATCCTATTGACACTTGACAACAAAGCAAGTGTCAAACAACGTGTCAAAAATCAGTGTACAAATCGCAAAGTTCAATCGACAAGGACCTTGCTACATGTACACTATGGTGTACACTTTAATTTACACTTTCCCACGTAACATTACCCTGTTGGACAGTTTAAATTTCAAACATTTTTCCAATCCAATTGACACTTGACAACAATGCAAGGGTCAAACAACGTGTCAAAAATCAGTGTACAAATCCCAAAGTTCAATTGACAAGGACCTTGCTACATGTACACTGTGGTGTATACTATAATTTACACTTTGCCACGTAACATTGTCCTATTGGACAGTTTAAATTTCGTACAATTTTCCAATCCAATTGACACTTGACAACAATACAAGTGTCAAACAGCGTATCAAAGATTACTATAGAAATAGCAAAGTTGAATCGGTAAGAACCTTGCTACAAGTACACTGTGTTGTACACTTTAGTTTACACTTTGCCACGTAACATTACCGTGTTGGACAGTTTAAATTTCGAACAGTTTTCCAATCCAGTTGACACTTGACAACAAAGTAAGTGTCAAACAACATGACAAAAATCAGTGTACAAATCGTAAAGTTCAATCGACAAGGACCTTGCTACATTTACACTCTGGTGTACACTAAAATTTACACTTTGCCACGTGACATTGTCCTATTGGACAGTTTAAATTTCAAACATTTTTCCAATCCAATTGACACTTGACAACAATGCAAGTGTCAAACAACCTATCAAAAATTAGTGTAGAAATAGCAAAGGACAATCAGTAAGAACCTTGTTACAAGTACACTGTACACCTTAATTTACACTTTGCCACACGACATTACCCAGTTGGACAATTTAAATTTCTAACAATTTTCCAATCCTATTGACACTTGACAACAAAGCAAGTGTCAAACAATGTGTTAAAAATTAGGGCACAAATTGCAGTGTTCAATCGACAAGGACCTTGCTACATGTACACTATGGTGTACACTATAATTTACACTTTTTCACGTAACATTATCCTATTGGACAGTTTAAATTTCGAACGACTTTCCAATCCAATTAACACTTGACAACAATACAAGTGTCAAACAACGTATCAAAAATTAGTGTAGAAATAGCAAAGTTCAATCGGTAAGAACCTTCCTACAAGTACACTAGTTTACACTTTGCCACATAACATTACCCTATTGGACAGTTTAAATTTCTACCAGTTTTTCAATCCAGTTGACACTTGACAACAAAGCAAGTATCAAATAACCTGACAAAAATCAGTGTACAAATCGCAAAGTTCAATCGACAATGACCTTGCTACATGTACACTATGGTGTACACTAAAGTTTACACTTTGCCACGTGACATTGTCCTGTTGGACAGTTTAAATTTCAAACATTTTTCCAATCCAATTGACACTTGACAACAATGCAAGTGTTAGACAACCTAACAAAAATTAGTGTAGAAATCGCAAAGGACAATCAGTAAGAACCTTGTTACAAATACAGTGTACACTTTAATTTACACTTTGCCACGCGACGTTATCCAGTTGGACAGTTCAAAATTTCTAACAATTTTCCAATCCTATTGACCCTTGACAACAAAGCAAATGTCAAACAACGTGTCAAAAATCAATGTACAAATCGCAAAGTTTAATCGACAAGGACCTTCTTACATGTTCATTATGGTGTACACTATAATTTACACTTTGCCACGCAACATTGTCCTATTGGACAGTTTAAATTTTGAAAAATTTTCCAATCCAATTGACACTTGACAACAATGTATGTGTCAAACAACGTATCAAAAATTAGTGTAGAAATAGCAAAGTTCAATCGGTAAGAACCTTGCTACAAGTACACTGTGGTGTACACTTTTGTTTATACTTTGCCACGTAAAATTACCCTGTTGGACAATTTAAATTTCTAACAGTTTTCCAATCCTATTGACACTTGACAACAAAGCAAGTGTCAAACAACGTGTCAAAAATCAGTGTACAAATCGCAAAGTTCAATCGACAAGGACCTTGCTACATGTACACTATGGTGTACACTAAAATTTACACTTTACCACATGACATTGTCCTATTGGACAGTTTAAAGTTCGAACATTTTTTCAATCCAATTGGCACTTGACAACAATACAAGTGTCAAACAACCTATCAAAAATTGGTGTAGAACTAGCAAAGGACAATCAGTAAGAACCTTGTTACACGTACACTGTATACTTTAATTTACACTTTGCCTCGCGACATTACCCAGTTGGACAGTTTAAATTTCTAACAGTTTTCCAATCCTATTAACACTTGACAACAAAGCAAGTCTCAAACAGCGTGACAAAAATCAGTGTACAAATCACAGAGTTCAATCGACAAGGACCTTGCTACATGTACATTATGGTGTACACTATAATTTACACTTTGCCACGTAACATTGTCCTATTGGACAGTTTAAATTTTGAACAATTTTCCAGTCCAATTGACACTTGACAACAATGTAAGTGTCAAACAACGTATCAAAGATTAGTGTAGAAATAGTAAAGTTCAATCGGTAAGAACCTTGCTACAAGTACACTGTGGTGTACACTTTAGTTTACACTTTGCCATGTAACAATACCCTGTTGGACAGTTTAAATTTCTAATAGTTTTCCAATCTAGTTGACACTTGACAACAAAGCAAGTGTCAAATAACCTGACAAAAATCAGTGTACAAATCGCAAAGTTCAATCGACATGGACCTTGCTACATGTACACTATGGTGTACACTAAAATTTACACTTTGCCACATGACATTGTCCTGTTGGACAGTTTAAATTTCAAACATTTTTCCAATCCAATTGACACTTGATAACAATGTAAGTTTTAAACAACCTATCAAAAATTAGTGTAGAAATAGCAAAGGACAATCGGTAAGAACCTTGCTACAAGTACACTGTGGTGTACACTTTAGTTTACACTTTGCCACGTAACAATAACCTGTTGGACAGTTTAAATTTCTAATAGTTTTCCAATCCAGTTGACACTTGACAACAAAGCAAGTGTCAAATAACCTGACAAAAATCAGTGTACAAATCGCAAAGTTCAATCGACATGGACCTTGCTACATGTACACTATAGTGTACACTAAAATTTACACTTTGCCACGTGACATTGTCCTATTGGACAATTTAAATTTCAAACATTTTTCCAATCCAATTGACACTTGACAACAATGTAAGTTTTAAACAACCTATCAAAAATTAGCGTAGAAATAGCAAAGGACAATCAGTAAGGACCTTGTTACAAGTACGGTGTACACTTTAATTTACACTTTGTCACGCGACGTTACCCAGTTGGACAGTTTAAATTTCTAACAATTTTCCAATACTATTGACCCTTGACAACAAAGCAAGTGTCAAACAACGTGTCAAAAATCAGTGTACAAATCGCAAAGTTCAATCGACAAGGACTTTGCTACATGTAGACTATGGTGTACACTATAATTTATACTTTGCCACGTAACATTGTCCTATTGGATAGTTTAAACTTCAAACAATTTTCCAATCCAATTGACACTTGACAACAATGCAAGTGTCAAAATAAGTATCAAAAATTAGTGTAGAAATAGCAAAATTCAATTGGTAAGAACCTTGCTACAAGTACACTGTGGTGTACACTTTAATTTATACTTTTCCACGCGACATTACCCAGTTGGACAGTTTAACTTTCTAACAGTTTTGAAATCCTATTAACACTTGACAACAAAGCAAGTGTCAATCAACGTGTCCAAAATCAGTGTACAAATCATAAAGTTCAATCGGTAAGGACCTTGCCACATTTACAGTATGGTGTACACTTTAGTTTACACTATGCCACATGACATTACCCTGTTGGGTAGTTTAAATTTCAACCAGTTTACCCATCCAATTGGCACTTGACAACAATACAAGTGTCAAACAACGTGTCAATAATCATTCTACAAATAGCAAAGTGCAATCGTTAAGGACCTTGCCAGATGTACACTATTGTTTACACTTTAGTTTACACTATGCCACGTAACATTAATTGGTTCGACAGTTTAAATTTCAAATAGTTTTTCCATCTAATTGACACTTGCATTGTCAAAAAGCAGTGTACAAATAGCAAAATTCAATCGGTAAAAATCTTGCGATATGTACACTATGGAGTACACTTTAGATTATACTTTGCCACTTTGATGCGAACCCCGTAGCAATGGAAACTACGAAACCCACAACTAGATTGATGTGGACCCCAAGAACGCCAATACTAATCCGATTTTGGATCTTGAACCCCAATAATCGAACCACGAAACCTTAGATTAGCGAAGAATCTAAAACCTTTTGATTACAATCAATGAAACCCACAATCCGACGACAAGAAGGCCACAAGAAATCGATTCTTGATAAGTTCTAAGTTTGTCCAATGAAGAACAATCGATTGAAAGAAAATTTCTCTCTCTGTAATTAATTTCAGCAAAAAGTTTTTTTTACATAATGAAAAGAGTTTCCTATTTATACTATGGCATAAAAAACGTCCAAATTAATCAAAATATGGTAATATTTTGATTTCACAAGAGTTCTACCAACATTAGAAGATTCGGCAAAAATTAAAAAAAAACGAATTTTTTCCCACTTTTTGATCTATGCGGCCGCATAGATCATTTCTATGCGGTCGCATAGATCACTCCAGTTTGTCCAATGAAGTTTCGGTGGCCTTCTATGCAGCCGCATAGGCCGTTGAGCTTGCGGTCGCATAGACCAACTCCGTGCCGCCTTCGTCCGCTTTTATCTTGTTGATCCAATTTCCTTCGGCCTTCGACCCCAACATGAAACTTGTTCCATTTGACCTCCCGAACATTGTTTCATCGATCGTTTGCTTGACAAGCAATCCCATCGCTTCTTTCACTCGCTTCGTCCTCGATCGCGTCATCGGTCCGCCTTCGACTATCAATGGATCCTTTCCGTAACTCGTCGCTTGACTCACTTCAGTTGTGGACGTGCCTTGATTCATATCATCCCCTCCCTCTTCGAAAGGATTCATCCTCGAATCTGAACCTGCATCGAAAAGAGATAGATCAGCAACATTAAAAGTATCTGAAACATTATACTCACCTGGTAAGTCCACTTTGTAGGCATTGTCGTTGATCCGCTCGATGACTTGAAACGGTCCATTGCCTCTTGGTTGCAACTTCGAGTTTCTCTGTTCTGGAAAGCGCTCCTTTCTGAAATGCACCCAGACCCAATCTCCAGGTTCAAATGTAACGCGTCTCCTTCCTTTATTTGCTTTTGATGCAACCAGCTTTCCTTTCCCTTCGATCTGCATCCTAACCCTTTCATGGAGTACTTTCACCATCTCTGCCTTGCATTTCCCATCCAAGCTACCTCGTTCATGCACAGGTAAAGGTATTAAATCCATAGGTGTTAGTGGATTAAAACCATAAATAATCTCAAAAGGAGAAAATGAAGTAGGCTCGATTATATGCAAACTCTATGAATGGTAAACACTCTTCCCATGATTTCAAATTTTTATTGATCACTGTCCTAAGCAATTGTGTCATAGTTCGATTTACCACCTCAGTTTGACCATCTGTTTGTGGGTGACAAGTTGTAGAAAACAATAACTTAGTTCCTAACTTACTCCACAAAACACGCCAAAAATGACTCAAAAATTTCACATCTCTATCTGACACTATACTCTTAGGTACTCCATGTAAACATACTATTTCCTTAAAGAACAAGTCCGCAATATTAGTAGCATCGTCAGTTTTATGACATGGTATAAAAGTGCACCATCTTACTAAACCAATCGACCACTACAAATATTGAATCCCTACCCCTCTTTGTCCTAGGCAAACCTAACATAAAATCCATAGATATGTTTACCCATG
>NW_019261747.1:0-1015 GCF_002742605.1 Olea europaea var. sylvestris | reverse complement strand
TTATATTTATTCTATTTTGAATATTTGAACGAATATAATTTCATTATATAATCTAATAAATTAGAATAATTTGTAATATATTGTTCATATTTATTATTTAATATGTTATATTTTTCAGAAGATGCATCCATATTTTCTAATTGAGAATACATATTTTTTATTACTTTTAACATTCTTTTTCATAAATTATTCAATCCTCTGATTGTATATCCTGGCATTTATTCATACAAATAATCATCAAATCATGCAATTAATCTCTTTGATTCTCTAAGATCTAAAAAAAATCATTCTAATTTTAGCAAAAATTTAATAATTTTACCTTAGATTTAATTTGGATCTTTATTCTTAGAATCAAGTAACCTTTGAGCTCTGAATATGTAAACTACTTCCTTCAATGGCCTCCTGCTTTCAGGGAATTTTTACAATTTCAACTTCTTACTCTCACTATATCAATCCTAAAGAATAAAATTCTAAACTTCTATTAAAAAAAACTCTCTTTTTGCTAAAATAAGAAAGAAACTTTCTATTAGATCCTTCAAGAATCATTGGGAATAAAGATTTAGAAATTCATATTGATATCAAAATATTGGAATTTTATTTCTATAAGAACTTTTACAATATTTCTATTTGGTATACAAGGATTTCCAGAAAAAACTGATTTTTCAAACAAAAGATGACTTAGGATTGTTTATTGAATACAATTCGAGATTTCAAAATAATATAATCTCTCTTTATTACAGTGCCTCTATTTATACAAATATATGAGGCTCTATTATTGATCTATTACATCATTCAATCCATCAGCAAAGGCACACTTGCCTTTTTATTATTGTCCTCCTTAGACCTACATTTTCATATGCTTCTTCGATTTTTTATCCAAAAAGCATATTTCTCTATTATTGTCATTTATCTTTTATATCTTTACATTCATCTGTATTATTGTCCTCCATATGACTTTGTTAAATGTACTCTATTATTGTCTTCTTCTTTCACATGCAGTTGGGGCACTCCCTTA
>NW_019261746.1:0-1015 GCF_002742605.1 Olea europaea var. sylvestris | reverse complement strand
TTTTATTACTTTTTCATGATACCGTGCACTTGTGGGAAATCAAACGATTATCATGTTTCTATGCTAAAGTTGTGAGACTATTTTCCTTTCAAGATTGAGAAGTAATGTAGTAATCACCACAAATATGAAAAAGTAATAGGAAGTAACATAAGCTCGTAGGAGGAATTCATACAAGTATTTGATTGAGAATAAAGTAGTTTCAAGTGGGAATCTTGTGATAAGATTAATATGATAAATGAATGAAACGTACATTTAGGACAAGAAAATCGCCATTGTTGTCGAGTGATGGATGAATTGTCACACTTAAGGTTTCATTTTTGTGATTGTGAGTAAAACGGTGCACCTAAGTATTCAATTAGAGGTTCATCTAAAGGCCTAAAGATAACAGCTATGCCCAGTTTTTAAGACATTTCCCTTTCTCCCACTAAGAGGAAATTACACCAACCCCAAACCTAAAAAGTATGATTTGCGACTAAATTTATAACTGTGATCACCAATTTGTCTTTGTGACTACAACTTGTGCAATTTGTGACTAATACGTGATTGTGATCATAAATAATATGTTATTGTGACCTTAATCTATTTAATTAATTAATAAGTCATACAATTGTTATCGCGTGGTCACATAATTTTTGAAATTTTTCATAAAATTCCTATTTTTGAAAGTGTATTTAAAATCTTTGTAGTTATGTATAATTCCCTTTTTCTAAACCAAATTGCATGTTTACATCAGCCCATAAATCGATCAATATCTTAGCCCCTCTTTGACAACCATTATTTGAGTAAAACGGAGTTTTGAATAGTGATTGTTTAGAGAATATATGGTTAAAAAGTAAGAAATTTTTTTGAGTTTAATAGAATATTTTATTGTGTGAATGCGTTATTTAAAATGAGTATATAAAAAAAAGAGTTTTGAAATAATGGATTTCAAAGAGGGGCTTAATAAAATCACTAGTCCATTGGCATGTTTGGGATTGTTATTAAAGTGCGGGGCCTAATTCCTTTATATGTTGAG
>NW_019261745.1:0-1015 GCF_002742605.1 Olea europaea var. sylvestris | reverse complement strand
CCGAAATGAATAAACTCGAAGTTATCATGAAATCAAAAATCACTATTCGTTGGATCGATTCCAATCGAATTAGACCGCAATTCGCCAAACACGAACAAATAGAAGTTATCATGAAATCAAAATCCACTATTCGTTTGTTCGATTCTAATCGAACTAGACAGCAATTTACCAAAAACGAACAAATCGAAGTCATCAAGAAATCAAATATTACTTTTCGTTGCTCGATTTCAATCGAATTAGACAGCAACTCGCCAAATATGAACAAATCGAAATTATCATGAAATCAAAATTCACTTTTCGTTGGCTCGATTCCATTCGAATTAGACTACTAATTCACCAAAAATGAAAAAACCCGAAGTTATCATGAAATCAAAAACCTTCTTTCATTGGCTCGATTCCAATTGAATTAGACTAGCAATTGGCCAAAAACGAACAAACCCGAAGTTATCATGAAATCAAATACAACTTTTCATTGGCTAGATTCCAATCGAATTAGACTAGCAATTTACCAAAAACAAACCAAATCGAAGTTATCATGGAATCAATAGTCCTTTTTCATTGGCTCGATTTCAATCGAATTAGACTAGCGATTCGCCAAAAATGAACAAACCCGAAGTTATCATGAAATCAAATACTACTTTTTCTTGGCTAGATTCCAATCGAATTAGACAAGCAATTCGCCAAAAATGAACAAAACCAACGTTATCATGAAAAAAAAAACCACTTTTCATTGGGTCGATTCTAATCGAATTAGACTAGTAATTCGCCAAAATTGAACAAACCTGAAGTTATCATGAAATCAAAACCCACTTCTCATTGGCTCGGTTCCAATCGAATTAGACTAGCAATTCGCCAAAAATGAACAAATTCGAAGTTATCATGAAATCAAATACCACTTTTCTTTGTCTAAATTCCAATCGAATTAAACAAGCAATTCGTCAAAAACGAACAAACCCAAAATTATCATGAAATCAAAAACCACTTTTCGTTGGCTCGATTCCAATCGAATTAGACT
>NW_019261744.1:0-1015 GCF_002742605.1 Olea europaea var. sylvestris | reverse complement strand
CGTCACGACGAAGTGGTGAGTTCAATCCAAAACGGTCGCTACATTTTCAAAAAGTTCTTATGGTCCCAAAACGTACACCGTGTACAAAAGTTACGCTCAATTCTTCGTACGCCGACAATCCAAGCTTTCCAAATATGCAAGTGCTCATTCCTTCGAAAAATGGCCGAAATCCCTCCTACATCACGACGAAGTTGTGAGTTCAATCCAAAACTGTCGCTACATTTCCAAAAAGGACTTACGGGCCCAAAACGGACACCGGGTGCAAAAGTTACGCTCAATTCTTCGTACGCCGACAATCCAAGTGTTCCAAATATGCAAGTGCTCACTCTTTCAAAAAATGGCCGAAATCCCGCATACGTCACGACGAAGTGGTGAGTTCAATCCAAAACGGTCGCTACATTTTCAAAAAGTACTTATGGTCCCAAAACGGACACCGGGTACAAAAGTTGCGCTCAATTTTTCGTACGTCGACAATCCAAGCGTTCCAAATATGAAAGCATTCATTCGTTCGAAAAATGGCAGAAATCCTTCGTACGACATGACGAAGTGGTGAGTTCAATCCAAAACGGTCGCTACATTTCCAAAAAGTACATTTGGTACCAAAACGGACATAGTGTGCAAAGGTTACGCTCAATTCTTCGTACGCCGACAATCCAAGCGTTCCAAATATGCAAGTGCTCACTCTTTCGAAAAATGGTCAAAATCCCTCATACGTCACGACGAAGTGGCGAGTTCAATCCAAAACGGCCGCTACATTTCCAAAAAGGACTTACGGGTCCAAAACGGACACCGGGTGCAAAAGTTACGCTCAATTCTTCGTACGCCGACAATCCAAGCGTTCCAAATATGCAAGTGCTCACTCTTTTTAAAAATGGCCGAAATCCCTCATTTGTCACAACGAAGTTGTGAGATAAATCCAAAACGGTCGCTAAATTTTCAAAAAGTGCTTATAGGCCGAAAAGGACACCGTGCGCAAAAGTTACTCTCAATTCTTCGTACGCCGACAATCCAAGCG
>NW_019261743.1:0-1015 GCF_002742605.1 Olea europaea var. sylvestris | reverse complement strand
GGATAGATTGAACTTATAGGCGTTTGAGAACCATTTTTATGTAAAAATTTATTTTAGAATAGTACACTGATGAGAAGTATGTGGTTGAAAAATAAGGAATTTTTTTTGAATTACGTGTAATATTATTTTAATAAAGAATGTGTGGTTGAAAAAAAGAGAGAGAAAATGGATTTTAAAAAAAAATGGGCACCAAACGTGGGGATAATGTTAGATTTCTTTATAAATTCTTCTAGTGCATATGAAGATAATAAAAAACCGAAGAGGAATAATTAAATTTATAAGTGCATAAAGTTTATATAAACTCGACTTAATCTATGTTTTGTAGGAATTAAAATATAAGGGTTTTGCCTCCCGGAGCATAACTCAGTGATGCAAAGGATCGGAGTGGAGTAGTCTTAGCCTTGTTGGTAACCGCAGTATGAGGATTTGATTCCTAAAATATGTGATTGGAAGTTTTGTGAGCACTAATGCGGGCAAACTCTTGTTCCTTAGTCAGTTGGGACGCATCCTGCAATTTACCTCCCTCACGATATTCTAGGGATGGGACGGTGAAGGCCCTCAAGGTTGGGGTTCAACCTTTTTAAAATCTAAGGGTTCGCTTGATTGCAATTATGAAATTTACATGAATAGAAAAGAAATTTTAGATAATTCAATTGTTTATAATTTATTTGCATGGAAATTGTTAATTAAATGTGTTTGACTGATTTAATTTTCAATCTAAAAAATATTATACTTGTCCGTTTTTTATTGGTGGGTAGATGAAAGAATGTGAATTTACTAAAAAATAAAATCATACTCCCTCTAAAGAAAATATTTTCTTTGATTTTGAGAAAAATATGATCAAGTGACCAAAAGTAAGAAAATATTTTCCATGAAAAACGATAATCAAACATCACAAAAGTAGAAATTTAGGAGGAAAAAAACATATTTTCCATGAAAAGTATTGAAAATCAAACGCACTCTAAGTTTTAATGTAAATCAAAGTCTAAAATCAATTTTAACTATGTGTTTAATT
>NW_019261742.1:0-1015 GCF_002742605.1 Olea europaea var. sylvestris | reverse complement strand
AAGTGTACATGCAGCAAGGTTCTTATTGATGGAACTTTCCTATTTGTACATTAATTTTTGACACGTTGTTAGACACATGTATTATTGTCAAGTGTCAATTGGATGAGAAAATCGCTTGAAATTTATATTGTCTGATAGGGTAATGTCACGTGGCAAATTGGAAACTAAAGTGTACACCATAGTGTACATGTAGCAATGTTCTTACCGACTGAACTTTGCTATTTGTACACTGATTTTTGACATGTTGTTTGACACTTGCATTGTTTCCAATTGTCAATTGAAAAACTGTTTGAAATTTAAACTGTCCAACAGGGTAATGTCACGTTGTAAAGTGTAAACTAAAGTGTACACCATAGTGTACATGTAGCAAGGTTCTTACCGATTGAACTTTACTATTTGTACACTGATTTCTGACACGTTGTTTGACACTTGCATTGTTGTTAAGTGTTAATTGGATTTGAAAACTGTTAAAAATTTAAACTCTCAAACGGGGTAACGTCACGTGGCAAAGTGTAAACTAAAGTGCACCCTATAGTGTACACGTAGCAAGGTTCTTACCGACTGAACTTTGCTATTTGTACACTAATTTTTGACACGCTGTTTGAAACTTGCATTATTGTCATGTGTCAATTGGATGGGAAATTGTTTCAAATTTAAACTGTCCAACAGGGTAAAGTAATGTGGTAAAGTGTAAACTAAAGTATACATATAGTAAGGTTCTTACCGATTGAACTTTCATATTTGTACACTGATTTTTGACATGTTGTTAGACCCTTGCATTGTGTCAAGTGTTAATTGGATGGGAAAATTGTTTTAATTTTATACTGTCCAGCAGGGGAATGTCACAAGGCAAAGTGTAAACTAAAGTGTGTACACCCTAGTGTACATGTAGCAAGGTTCTTACCAATTGAACTTTTCAATTTGTACATAGATTTTTACAAGTTAATTGACCCTTGCGTTGTTGTCAAGTGTCAATTGGATGATAAAATTGTTTAAAATGTAAACTGTCTGACAG
>NW_019261741.1:0-1016 GCF_002742605.1 Olea europaea var. sylvestris | reverse complement strand
GGTTTGTTCATTTTTGGCGAATTGCTAGTCCAATTCGATTCGAATCGACCCAATTAAAAGTGGTTTTTGATTTCATAATAACTTCGTGGTTGTTCATTTTTGGCGACATACCATTCTAATTAGTTTGGAATCGAGCCAATGAAAAGTGGTTTTTGATTTCATGATAACTTCGGGTTTCTTCATTTTTGTCGAATTGCTATTCTAAAACTTCGGGTTTGTCTAGTCTACTTCGATTGGAATCGAGCCAATGAAAAGTGGTGTTTGATTTCATGATAACTTCGGGTTTGATCGTTTTAGTCTAATTCGATTGGAATCGGGCCGATGAATAGTGGTTTTTATTTCATGATAACTTCGGTTTTGTTCCTTTTTGGCGAATTGCTAGTTTAATTCGATTGGAATGGAGCCAATGAAAAGTGGCTTTTGATTTTATGATAACTTCGGGTTTTTTCATTTCTCGAGAATTGCTTGTCTAATTCGATTGGAATTAAGCCAACGAAAAGTGATTTTTGATTTCATGATAACTTTAGATTTGTTCGTTTTCGACGAATTGCTAGTCTATGTCGATTGGAATCGAGCTAGTGTAAAATGATTTTAAATTTCATGATGACTTCGGGTTTGTTCATTTTTGGCGAATTGCTAGTCTAATTCGATTGGAATCGTGGCAATGAAAAGTGGTTTTTGATTTCATGATAACTTCGAGTTTATTCATTTTTGGCGAATTGCTACTCTTCTTCGATTAGAATCGAGCCAATGAAAAGTGGTTTTTGATTTCATGATAACTTCAGGTTCGTTCATTTTTGGAGAATTGCTAGTCTAATTCAATTGGAATTGGGCCAACGAAAAGTGGATTTTAATTTCATTATAACTTCTGGTATGTTTGTTTTCGACGAATTGCTTGTCTAATTCGATTGGAATCGAGCCAATGAAAAGTTGTTTTTGATTTTATGATAACTTCGGGTTTGTTCATCTTTGGCGAATTGCTAGTCTAATTCGATTGGAATCGAGCCAATGAAAAG
>NW_019261740.1:0-1016 GCF_002742605.1 Olea europaea var. sylvestris | reverse complement strand
CTGAATATTTATTCCATCATTAACACGTGGGGCATTCTGTCCATTATTTAGGACATTGTCTCTTACATTTAGGTTACCCCCCAGTTAGATGTACCATTTCCGCTATTCTGATTTGGCATTACACCATCCCCCTGGTTTGAAGTAGAGGGACAAAAAGGTAATTCTATCCTTTGATTTGGATTTAGGACTGGGGAATTATGTCCCACAATTGTCCTAGCTTGAAAATGATTTGCAAGAGGCACAACTGGCTGACAAATTTGGCCTACTAACTTATTCATTATTTCATTCAGAGTGTTCAGTTATTTGGCCATGTTGTTATAATGTGCATTCCCATTCTTGGTAAATCTTTCCATATTATGAATATTTTGCAGATTTACCTGTTCAACGATATCCTGTGTGAGTTCTCCAAGTAATGCACGCATGTGTGAGTTCTCCAAGTAATGCACGCATGGTTCGAGAACTCAACTCTGTCATTGGTTCATAATGACTGTGACTGCTCTGACTCTGTCCCTCTATTCGTGGAGAGCTATGCTGCTCCTCATATCGCTCGATCACAGACTGGACTCCTCCTGACTTGCTACTTTCTTATCAGATTTGTGAGGCATATTGTTTCACCTTTTGTATTTTCAACATCAAACACCAAGGTCCCACTGGGCGTGCCAAATTGTTTCGCGCGAGTAGTCGCTAACAATTAAAAAGGGATCAGACGATTGTGTGAGGAACAAACCTCTTGAGACAAAGTCCCAAAAAAGGGTGTTTTTTTGGCGATTGATTTACAATTGGAACTAAACAAAATGTCTCCAAGGGGCGCAAGCACACGAGTACTGAAAGAAATGTTTAAATTTAAACTAAGAAATTGAAATTACATATTCTCTATTTAAGAGTGTTTGATTCGGGGTCCTTTTCTCTATATCTTCTCTTCCTTTTATATTCCCTTGATGATTTCTTCGTGACAAACCGCTTGGAAACTGCTTGACTGCCTTATAACTACCCACTTTCTTTATGGTGGCTAACTT
>NW_019261739.1:514-1016 GCF_002742605.1 Olea europaea var. sylvestris | reverse complement strand
ATTTTTTGAAAGAATGAGCCCTTGCATATTTGGAACGCTTGGATTGTCCACGTACGATGAGTTGAGTGCAACTTTTGCACCCGGTGTCCGTTTTGGGACCATAAGTGCTTTTTGGAAACGTAGCGACCATTTTGGATTGAACTCACCACTTCGTCATGACGTTCGAGGGATTTCAGCCATTTTTCAAAAGTGCGAGCACTTGCATATTTGGAACGCTTGGATTGTCGACGCACGAAGAATTGAGTGCAACTTTTGCACCCAGTATCCGTTTTGGGACCATAAGTACTTTTTGGAAATGTAGCGACCGTTTTGGATTGAACTCACCACTTCGTCATGACGTACGAGGGATTTCAGCCATTTTTCAAAACTGTGAGCACTTGCATATTTGGAACGCTTGGATTGTCGACGTACGAAGAATTGAGAGCAACTTTTGCACCCGGTGTCCGTTTTGGGACCATAAGTACTTTTTGGAAATGTAGCGACCGTTTTGGATTGAACTCAC
>NW_019261739.1:0-323 GCF_002742605.1 Olea europaea var. sylvestris | reverse complement strand
CGACCGTTTTGGATTGAACTCACCACTTCGTCGTGACGTATGAGGAATTTCGGCCATTTTTTGAAAGAATGAGCCCTTGCATACTTGGAACGCTTGGATTGTCGACGTACGAAGAGTTGAGCGCAACTTTTGCACCCGGTGTCCGTTTTGGGACCATAAGTACTTTTTGGAAATGTAGCGACCATTTTGTATTGAACTCACCACTTCGTCTTGACGTTCTTGGGATTTCAGCCATTTTTTGAAATTGTGAGCACTTGCATATTTGGAACGCTTGGATTGTCGACGTACGAAGAATTGAGCGCAACTTTTGCACCCGGTGTCCG
>NW_019261738.1:0-1016 GCF_002742605.1 Olea europaea var. sylvestris | reverse complement strand
TTTTGTCATTTGTCGCGACGGTGTCGGAATGGGTTGAAATTTGGCCGGTTGATTGGAAACGGCCCACGAAATTGGACTCGGGGTAAGGACCCGAGATCACGGGATTTTAGCCAAATTCCTTCGTTTGGGCCTCTGAATAATTAATTTCAGCATTAATTATGTCAGGTCGAAGAAGTGCAAGGCCGAAAATTTACAAAGAAAAACCGTACCAGGGGTAATTTTGTCATTGGTCGCGAGGATGTCAGAATTGGCCGAAATTTGGCAGGTTGATTGGAAACGGCCCGCGAAATTGTACTAATGGCACAGACCCGGGATCACGGGATTTTAGCCAAATTCCTTCGTTTCGGACTCCGAATAATTAATTTTCATATTAATTATGTAAGGTTGAAGAAGTGCTAGAAAGAAAATTAACAAAGAAAACTTGCACCAGGGTCAATTTCGTCATTTGTCACGACGATGTCGGAATAGGTTGAAATTTGGCAGGTTGATTGTAAACGGCCCACGAAATTGGACTCGGGGCACAGACCCGGGATCACGGCATTTTCGCCAAATTCGTTCTTTTGGGCGTTCGAATAATTAATTTACGTATTAATTATGTCAGGTCGAAGAAGTGCTGGACGAAAAATTAACAAAGAAAAACCGCACCCGGGGCAATTTTGTCATTTGTCGCGACGGTGTCGGAATGGGTTGAAATTTGGCAGGTTGATTGTAAACGGCCCACGAAATTGGACTCGGGGCACAGTCCCGGGATCACGGCATTTTTGCCAAATTCGTTCTTTTGGGCGTTCGAATAATTAATTTACGTATTAATTATGTCAGGTCGAAGAAGTGCTGGACGAAAAATTAACAAAGAAAAACCACACCCGGGGTAATTTTGTCATTTGTCGCGACGGTGTCGGAATGGGTTGAAATTTGGTAGGTTGATTGGAAACTGCCCGCGAAATTGGACTCGGGGCATAGACCCAGGTTCCCGTGATTTTAGCCAAATTCCTTCGTTTCGGACTCCGAATAATTAA
>NW_019261737.1:25602-28012 GCF_002742605.1 Olea europaea var. sylvestris | reverse complement strand
AGACATGCTTAACACTAACATATTTGAGGATTTATTTCATTTTGTAATAATGAAATCCTTTAATTTAATCATCTTATTTTTTTTATTTAGAGAAATCATTCTCTATAATTTATTTTGCATAAATAAAATCATTAATTTTTATTATTTTAGAAAAAGCTAATTGTTTTCCACATTTATGATTTTAAGAGAAAATTAAATAAATCTAGATTTTGGGTGTTACATGTTCGTTCACTAAACTCGTCGACTTCTACAATGGAGAGGCTTGGAATTCTAACTCTATAGCTTGCAAATCAATGCCGTCGTCTATTATACATTTTCTTCTGTATTTATCATCTCCGCATCAAGTGTAGATGTTTTACCTAACACCTCATCATTTTAGCTTTATCTTCTGACGAGGGAAGAACTAATATTAGGACAGTAGCTTCGGAGATGGGGTTTACTATAACTAACATTGCCGACCTTGTCTATGTCATTAGGGCTGGTCAAAGTGTTTTTCCATGGAGGGTCATCTTGATTATGATGCTGGTTGCGGGTTGCTGAAATTCCTTGAAAGGTGGTTGCTGCCAATCTGGTAGATATTTGGGAAAAGTACTACATGCCATACACAATAGAGTTGTTAGGACCATCATTTGATGAGCGAGCCTATTTTTCTAGGCAGGGGTGTGTGGCTATTAGTGAGTATCTTCTGAAAGGAGACTTCACCTGCCCCTTTATCCTTTCTTTAGAACTATCCTTAGATTTAAATAGGCTAGCACCTACCTAGCCTGTCTCTAATACTTAGGCACAACTAGTTGGGGTTTACTTCCCATAGAATGAACCTCTCTTGGTGATGACATGCCCCTTCACGTCTTTTAATCCGTTTTCTAGCCTAAGATCATAGGAAAAGAGGACTCCAAGGGCTGGTACTCCTTGTCTTTGTTGGGTGCACACTCTCTGTTCGTCATAAGCTTTCCCTTATCCATCAATGGATGGAAAGAGACCTAGTTCTAGGTGAGGGAGCAGTGACAGACGTATGAGGGTGACAAAGTCCCTCACCTGATAGTTCCAAAAACATACTTCGAAGCTTGGGAGTGTTCCATCCTTATTTGTCTATATTTTACAATTGAACTGATTCTGACATTTGTGTGTGTTGTAGGATCGATCAATCGCTTTGAATTGACCCAAGAAGAGTTTAGTGTTGTAGAGGACATCTATCTTTATCCTCTATCTTTTTGGGAGTACTAACATTTGATCATCGCTCCACGATTTTTTGAGGTTTTCGGACTGATGGCCTGAAGAGGTAACACTTGAGAAATTTTCCTTACCATTTGTAGAGTACCATTCATACTGAGCTAGGGCATTTTTCTCATTTGCTGAAAAGTTTGAAAAGAGGAAGTACTTGGCCAATGACATGGCTTCCATCGTAGCAGCAAGTTCCAAGGCTAGGAAGAAGCCAAGCCCTCAACTATTGCTATTAAGCAGGTGAGAGATAAAGTAGAGAGAATCAGCAAGGAAGTTGCTGGCCTTGAAGATGAGGGACGATCCTTTTTAAAAGAGAATGGTAAGAGTAAAGTGGTGGAGGTTCCCAAATTTTTTTTTCATTCTCTTCAACCATGGAGAGGGGTCCTCGATCTGAAGTACTGACAAGGAGAAGTTGATGGCAGCATCTATTACTGTAGCGAGGGGGAGCATAAAAGGTCATCCTTAGTCAAGCCTCCAAGGCAGGAGTCTGCAAAGAATTGGAGGATGTCAAACGACACCTCAAGTACTTCAGATGTGGCTGCCTCCTTAGATGAAGCTCTCATTATCTATGCTACTTCCGGAGGTCCAAACGACTACTGCCACATTCCACAAATACTGGATGGATAGATGAAAGACCTTTGTCGAGTCCAATTATAGGACTGATATTTTTGCTACAATGGTAAGCCAAAAAGAGAGGGCGCTTGTAATCGCCATAGAGGTTGAAGTCCTCTATAAAACCTTCAAAAGAAAAATAAAGAGTTTTCAAATAAGACCTCTTAGTCCAAAGCCGATGCTAAGGCCATTAAAAAGCAAAAAGATGAAGAGTCTGTAAAGCAAGTCTTCGCTTTAGTAGAGACTGAGAATTTAAAGAAGGAAGTCCACTTGTCCTCGAGCGAAGTGGCTTCTTTGACAAGTGAGTAGAGACTTCTGATGCATATAAAAACTTGGTTACTAAGGCCTTGGAAGGTCGAATAAGAAGAATGCTACATTGAATCAGCAGGTAAGGGAGCTTAACTCCAGAGTTGCTAGCCTCGCTGAAGAGGTGGAATGTGTGAGGAAAGCCCAATCTACTGCCAAGGATACTATGAAATGGTATAGAGCCAATTTTCACTAGACCGAGGAATATCAGAGCTTTACTAGATATACTAAAGGAATTCTCACTTAACTGAGGAATATCAGAGGTTCGTTG
>NW_019261737.1:10937-24820 GCF_002742605.1 Olea europaea var. sylvestris | reverse complement strand
TTCACTAGACCGAGGAATATCAGAGCTTTACTAGATATACTAAAGGAATTCTCACTTAACTGAGGAATATCAGAGGTTCGTTGGAGGAAAGGAGTACCCTTCGCAAGACAAGGTTGTTTACATGGATGATTTCTTCCTGACCTTTAGAATTGTAGTATAAAGTCATTTGTTGTTAGTAAACAGCTAATTTTATTTGTATTCGTTCATCTTTTCATCCAGGAAATCGAGTTCGCACCTTCTTAACTCATCATTGGATATTTCATTGAATTGTAAGTGATAAAGAGAGGGTAGACCTACCTCAATCGGGCTCATAGCCAATGCTCCATAATCCATGTGGAAATGAGTTTATCCTATCATAGTCCTGCTAATAATTTGGATAGCCTATAAGTCCAAAGATAGCTTGTCTACCCAAACCCCTTTGGAGGCATCAAACTTCCATTTGAGGGTATACTTGATGGTCATGTTGATGGCTTCCAGATGCCTATTGGCTTGAGAATGGTGGGGATGGAGAAGTGCTTTTTGATTCTGAGTACATCGCATAAATCTTTAATTTTCTTATTATCAAACTATCGCCCATTGTCAGATACAATTGAGTGGAGAGTGTTCATGAAATATTTCTTTAGATTTAAACTACTGCAAGTGCACGGTTCGTTAACAAGTAATAAAGTGGAATATTAAGTTTCGAATATCGTTCCATGGAGATTGAGTAGTTCAATTTCATCTACCTTAACCTTAACTGAAACGAAGTTATCAAAATAGAATTTTACCCTAAGAAAAACCCTAATTTAGTGAAAACCCTAATTTCGCTAAACGGATTATAAAATGGATTGACTATGCAAACAATGTGTCTAAATGAAATTAATCGCAATGTGATTATTGGAATGCAAAATTGATTGTACTCAATGAAATTAGAAAATACTAGGATCACGAATTCCTATGTAATAATCACTTGAAACCCTAATTTCACAATCTGACAACACAATTTGATTATTGACGACTCAATGCTCCTAAGTTTGTCCAACACACTCTCTTGAGCAATATTGAACCTATTCTTATGTACCAGCAGCTTATATCTCCATGACGAATGTATACACATAAGAATGCATGGGATTTTATGAGCAATTAACGAATCACGCAAAGCATGGAGGTATATCTATCATCTATCGGACCCTACAATGATATGTACCTTGTTAAATCTATTTCCCTTCTCTTGAATGTAATAAATAGATCACTACATATCACATAATCGCGTGCACTCAATCATGGATGAAATTAATGTATATAAATCATTCAAATAATCAAACATGCGTTTAATTATCAAATTGCAAAAATTAAAATCCAAAGATCATATTACATAGTTCATTGATCTCCTAGTATGAGAAAACTTAGCCTAACATTGAAAATCTAAAGGAATACATGAATTCTTGAAAATAAAACATCACCGGGTATTGAAATTAGGTGAAATCTTGATGTTCTTCGTGAAATTCTTTGTTGATCTTCCTCAATTTGGTCTCCAAGAGTTGTTTTGTTCTCCTCCAATACGTTCTTGCCCTAATTCTGACGAATCCAGGCTTTTATATCGTGTTCCCATTGAGTTCCAAAAGAGTTTTAATGCAAAATGAAAACTACAGAAACGACCCTCTAGTTTGTCGCATAGGCTAAAAATTTTTGGAACTTTAGTTTCGGATGGCACCTATGCGATCGCATAGGTGTCTCTTTTTCCACAATATTGATTTCAGTCTTGAACTTGCTTCTCGACAATCTTGGCCTTGTTTCTTCATTCTTTTCATTCCATTAATCAATGTTAACCTCCAATTAATACTTGGCTCGATCAAATCTTTGATTGCTTCTTTCATTCATCTTTTGGAGATTTGCATTTTGGTCCTTGAACTTTCATCTTGATTTTTTTGGTCCTTTTAGCTTCTTTGTCTTGTGAATTCCATCATGTCCCTCAATAAACCCTACAATCCAAGAATTAAACGAATTTAGGTCACATTTCAAACACTTCACTCATATTTCAGTCATGTTCGTGATTTATATAAGTGCATAAAAATGCACTTATCTAGAGTTCCAAATCAGTAAGTAACAATTTCTCACAAGAACTTGGAAGTGTTTGCTTCAGTTATTTTAGCCAGGGGCTTTGCTTTTACTTACTTAGTGAAATAGTCAATAGCGACGATAGTTAAGCTGGCACTGCCTTTTCCCATTTGTGGGGGGTTTTATGAGGTTAGTTCCCTACTTGGTGAATAGCCAAGGCCTGGAGACAACACTTAACTCCTAGAAAGGTTGTCTTTGTACCATTGAGAAGTGTTGACAGTTCTCACATCTCTTCACAAGTTGATGTGCATCCTTTTTTAATGTAGACAAGTACTCTCCCTACCTCAATACCTTTTATGCCAAACCTCACCCTCCTAAATGGTTGCCACCAACCTTTATGAATTTTTTGGGGAACTAGGTGGCCTGCTCACCACCTATGCATCAAAGTTTTTTGGAGCTTTTGTGCTCTCTCTTTGTCAGTAGGTAGGGCCTAATCTTTGAGGAATGCTATGATAGGTTACATCCACGGAGAAGCGTCTTCGACCCACATCATTGTTTTACCTTTAAAGGTGGATGGTCTAGAGAAGTGGTCTATAGGTACCACAGTGAATAGTTCAGAATCTTTGCTACTTGCTAGCTTAGAGAGGCATCGACATGAGCATTTTTCATGATTGGGATTTGTGGTAACTCGAACCTTTCAAAGGACTGAACAAAGTCTATCAAAACTTCAAAGATGTGGCCATGCTTTTGTCACTGTCTGCAAAATTGCCATTAACTTGCTAGGAGTCACTATTGATAATTACCCTCTTTACTTGCATTTCATTGGCCAGTCTGAGTCCAGATAGTAGGGCCTCATATTCTACTGCATTGTTAGTATCCATTATTTACTTCTGAACATTGTCTAATGAAAAAACAATATGAAAACCATTCGATAAAGCTTTAAGAGTCGAACTTCCATTACAGTTAGTCCATTCAGATATATGTGGCCCTATGAATGTGAGGGCAAGAAATAAAGCCTTTTTTGTCATTAATTTTATAGATGATTTCACTCAGTATAGTTATGTCTATTTGATTTCTCATAAGTTAATGGCACTAGAACGATTAGATGTTATTGTGATAGAAAATAAATAGATAGAAAGGTAAAAAGTCTTAAGAGTTGACCAGGATGTGAATATCTATTCGAAGAGTTCAAAGAACTATGTAACGACAAGTGAATTATTAGGTAGTTAATTATTCCAAACGCACCACAACAAAATGGTGTTGTTGAGAGGAGGAATGAAATGTTTCCAGAAATGGTATGTTCCATGATAGTATAGGCTAACTTACCTATCTCCTACTAGGGAGATGCTTTTCTAACTTCGACCTACAATCTTGAATAGATTCTCTCTAAATTGGTATCTGACACGAACCGTCCCAAATCTCCCAAGTGGACTCGAAACGTAACATCCGTCGATGGTAGACTATGAGTTACTATTTAAATATGAGAAAAAATCAAATGCTTATGAAAAAATTATGTAATGGGCCCAAAATAATTACTTCGTGCTTTATCATGATGCATATAATTCAATATGTTGTATGGCTATAACTCTAAAATCATCAGGTTCCTTAAGCTATCAAGAACTAGTTGCCACCTATAAGAAAAGTTGTAAAAAGAAAAAAAAAAATATAAGTTTATAACTGATTGAGTGAAAAAATTTTAAAATAGTTATACTTTTTCATTTATACGCATTTATCAAAAATCGAGTTCATATCATTTAACGGTCCAAAGTATAGTGCCATGTAATAGTAATCAAGATGTGAGACACTTCATAATGCTGAAAAATATCATCTCATAGTCATGATATAATTATCAACTCAAATCCGTATCGTCATTTCATCACAATAAATGTAGACCACAAAAAATGTACCATCTGACTAAAATTTGTAATCTACTCCTTGGGTAAAGCACTTTCGCCATGGGCCTTTGGCCCCCTTCATGAACGAAAACATGTCTGAAAGACCTCTAATAATCAATTCTAGAACACGGTCAAAGCCATTCTATGAACCATATGTACACGGTCAAGGCTCCTATGTGAGCTAGAAAAAGTATATAATCATTGGCACTTTTCTGGTCGTTCGCAATATAACATGTCTAACATTCCAATTCATATTTAATATATATACAATCTTTGAATTCTACATATATCACAAAGAAAGAATCTTTCTCTATTAATCATGTAATTGAACAAATAATTCTCATGATTGCACGTAATATAATGGCATATGTACTTTATCAATATTTGAAAATGTATAAGTTGTTGCACTCATAGATCTTTGGATAGCCATCTGGTTATATTGATGAGCATATTCAAACTTTCACCTCACTACCTGAATAACAAAATAATAACTCAAATTAAAACATGACAAGTAAACTAATGAAAATTCACCACGTAATTCCTCAACTTCTATATTTACTTTTGTGTCTCTAAATCTCTAAATTTTCCTCTCTTTAATTATTTAGCAACAAATCACCATACATGATCAACTCCATTAAATCACTATATTTTCTTAAAATCACTACCTTATACATACAAACCCCTATAAATGATTTAATCCAATACCTAGACTTCAATATTTATCCTTTAGTTTCATTTAAACTTGTATATGAGAAAACAAAGGTTTGATATAAAAGACACTAAAATTCCAGAGTATTAAACTCTGTCACTAGTTTCTGTATATGGAAAACTGTCTCCAAAACCTTTGATAAAAATGTCACTTTTTGGGTAGAATTTCAAAAGCAACGGCGAGGTTATAATTTTGTACAAAAATTAAAGAAAACGACTTAAAAAATACCAAAATCAAACATATATCAATAAACATTAATTTTTGCTAAACCTCAATTTTGAGAAATTTTTCCATAGGCTCAAAAATAATTCAACATACTTACACTTACTTCTATAAATCAATGGAGACATTGAAGGAATGGAAAACCCAACCTTGAAAACCCACTTATTCTTCTTTTTTCTTTTTCTTCCTTCATTTTTCTCCATCCTTTCTCTTCCTATGTTTGTCCCCAAAAATGATAACCATAAATGAATCGATATGCTTAAATTTAGTGGATGACTATGAATAATTGCAAGTCAAGTCACCAATCTTTATATAACATAACATTTCGTCTTTATATTTTCAATAAATGAAACTAAATCCCTGGATTTCATTATTATATCATTGTTAGCCCTCATGTATTTGTAATTACAATTTAAGTCCCATGAAACTCATTTATTCAATTTAAGTCCTTAATTGACTTTGATTTTAACCTATTGAATTCTGGACTTCAACTAAATAATTTTCTTGACTCTGACTATGAATGAATAGGTTGTAAACAGTATCTACTACACCACATCAGCTTTGGACAGATAGATTCCTAAATCCACGATTCTTTAAGCGAGTCTGGAAAATTGGGTTCACGAAGGAAGAAGTGTATCCTTATAAGATATTCAGACCAATCAAAAGGGTATGTGCTCATAGTTGAAAATTAGGATGGGGCTATAACTGAGATAGAGTTACGTGATGTGACATTTCTTTAGAACTAATTTCCTAGCAAAGGAGAAATTAAAAGAGATAACCTTTGTTTGAATTTGATGATAGAGTTATATATGATGAATTAACTGGGGTGCAAGAGAAAAAACTTCCACATGTTAATCCAATTGGGTGCAATTTATGTCCAAGTGACAGGGTCATATCAGAGTTTTCAATTTGTAAGGGTACTAGAAAAAATATGCTTTAATGTTATTTCAAGATTGAAGGGCAAATTTTCCTAGTATCTCTAGAAGATGATGAAGAATCAATATTAGTACAAGAAGCTGCATCATGGCCTGCAAAGTAAAACTAGAAGAATGCAAGAAGATATGAAATCTATGAAATCAAATCAAGTTTGGGACTTGGTTGATCTTTTGACTGATAGGAGAGTTATTGGGAACAATTTCCAAGATAAACCAAAGAGCTGATGGGATTATAGGGAGGTATAAGTTTCTCTTGATAGCAAAGAGTTACACTCAATAAGATGGTATTGATTATGAAGAGGTCTTTTAACCAATAGTGAGATTTACTTAATTTGCCTAATCTTAGCTATAGCGACACATTTCGATTTAGAGTTACATCAATTGGACGTGAAGATTGTTTTTCTCAATGGAGAATTATATGAAGAAATCTACACACAACAAACCAATAGATTTCATTAAAACAGGTCAAGAGAATTAAGTTTGTAAATTGAAAAGATCAATCTATGGTAATTTTATTTGAAAAGATCATACAATTTTGTCATGATTGATGAATTTATTTGAAAAGGTCAAATAAGAAATTTGTAATTTTATCTCTCTTTGTAGATGATATCTTTTTGGTTATGAATGATAAGGAGTATATTAAAACCATTAAGAACTTGTTGCCCTCAAGTTTGAAATGAAGGACATGGGAAAAGAAGATTACATATTAGATGTTAAAATCCATACAAATCGTTCGAAAATGGCTTCTTGCTCTATCACAAGAGCCATATATAACTTCTTAAATATTTCAAAATGGAGAATTGCAATCCTATCGGCATACCTGTATCGAAAGGTGAAACTCTAAATCTTCACGTGTCGTAAGACGTTCGAGGGAAAAAAAGGAATGTCCAAAGTCCACAGTCAAGTACTATTCAAAAATTGATGTATGTTATGTTGTGTATCATCAAGCATTTAGTATGCCATTGGTATGGTAAATAGGTATGAATCTAATCTCTGAAAATAGCATTGGAAAGCTGATAAGATGATATCATGATGCCTGAAGAATACTGCTAGTTATTCCTACGCTATCAAGGGAATGATTTGTTCTTAAAAGGATAGAGAGATGCCGATTGGGATGGAGACATAGATGAGCACAAATTAACCTCAAGATATGCATTCTTGCTTAATAATAGTGCCATGTTTTGGAGTATTAAGAAACACACGTGCATTTCTTTGTCCACAATGGAAGTAGAATTTGTAGCTTATGTTTTAGCAATATAGTGAGCTGTTTAGCTAAGGAGATTCTTTTAGCATCTAGGAGTCCTCAATGGTGATGTGGGACCTATATTGATTTATTGCAATAGTCAAGGCAGCTATACAAATGATCCCAAGTAACAAAAACCAAACACATTGATACAAAATATAATTTTGTAAGAGATATCAGAGGAAGAAAGAAGTAAGTTTGCAATATGTTTCTACACACCAAATGGTTGCTGGTCCATTTGTTAAACCTTTCTCCGGAGATGCCTTTGTAAATCATGTTAAATTTTTGGGATTGCATATAATCTGAATTATGTACTATTTAAACTTTTAATATGTCCATTAATGAACAATGTTTGTGAGTTCATATGTTAAGAGTAACTTTTATTATAATCATTAGATTACCATTTAAAATACACACACAAAGTATATCGACCTGGTTGAGTTGATTTACTTACACGAGCAATCGTCTCAAACAATTTGAGGTGTGCAGAGATGAGATACATCAATCATATTATGTATATGATCTAGTCGCTTTGATGAGATGTCAAAATAAGATTTCAAAAACTAATCAAAATGTATTTTACTATTCATTAAATCTATTTAATAGTCAGATCAAGTTCTCGATTGAGAGTGCCTAGATGAATAAATTTATGGAGAACTCTGATTTTATCTAACACCCTAGTTTGTATTAACCGATTGGACAATTGTATTTACTAATTCAATTTTGAAACACAATTGTGAATATAATATAAATGATAAAGTTGATTATTTTCATTGATTAATTAAGGGGTCATAAATACTCGAACTGGTGTTACGACATACGTCTAAGGTATACTGAGAATTATATTTCCTCTTGTAGAGCTATTATATATAAAAACCTAGTCAGGAAAAACCCTTTTTTGCTGACCAAAAAATTTGTTTAGTTGGGTAAACTTTTGACCGACCAAATAAAATTGGTCAATAATAATCATATTTGCCAACCAATTTTTCCTGACCAGTTTAAAATTAGCCATCAGAAACTACATATGCCGACCAAACAAATTAGTAGTCGGCCTATATTATACATTTTTGCCGACTAGTATGAAATTAGTCGGTAGATATATTATTTTTAACCGACACCTATCATTTACCGACCATACTAACATGTTAGTCGGCCTAAACAAGACACCTTTGCTGACCAACATTGAAAATGGGTCAGTTAATATCTTAGTTCACTTGGCACCATAACATTTACCGACCAAGACAATATACTAGTCTGCCTAGACGAGACACATATGCCGACCATGATAAAAAAAGGTTGGTGAATGTCCTTTTTTTTCTGGCGGGAGATTTTGAGCGCCTTTATATTTACCGACCGATAAAATTATTAGTCGGCTTTGGATATAACCAATTGCCGACCACATGAAGCTGGTCGGTAAAATACTTATTTTGGGCCAAAAAAATTAGATGGGACTAATAGATTTACCGACCAAAATAAATACTAGTCGATGCATAATATTCGACTAGATGAAATTGGTAGGTAAATATCAAATTTTGGGCCAAAAGTTTTGGCTGGAGTGCGGATATACGTGGATTTTTATACCAAAAAATACATGGCTATGTCAAAAAGTGTGTTTGAGTACATACATTATTGACAATAAAATTTTATTTCGTAAAAATGAATATAAATTCCATTTCTATGCTCTAAAAATTTAAAATTTCAAATAAATGAAGTGAAAATTGTAGAAAAATATGAAATTTGTGAATAATAGTATTTATCTCCAAAAAAAAACTAAGCTGTTTTTATATTTCTTAGACCCCGTTTAACCCCCTTTAAAACTCTTCAATTTAATTTAATTTTTTCTCTCTCCTGCTTTCAACCACACAATTTTCAATAAAATAATATTACACTCAAATTGAAAACTTTTCAATCACACAATCTTAAAAAAAAAAATACTATTCACCCCATTATAAATTCAAATAATGGGGGCCAATTGGGGGCTTAATTTTATCATATACTTCATACTTGTCGCACTAATTAGTAAAATTGGGAAAAACTATTTAAAAATGTCAAATGTTATAAGAAAAATATGGTATTGGAAGAATGATCATATTCATGAGGTGATTCAGAAGATTTTTTAGAAAAATTGGGAATAGAGTGAATTTTAAAAGGAATTTGAACAATCTTATGTTTATAAAGACTAGTCTGCGTCTCCTGCGTTGCACGAATTTTGTATTTATTTTGGTTTTATTAGCGTAAAATTTATAGATTGTACAAAAAGTATTTGGAAATAAGAAATGTTTGTTTGATTCTCATCTTTTGGTCGACTGTATATTTTATGTCACGATACTTATTTATATTCTTATAACTAAGTATAATGAATATTGTGATTGTATATATGTCACCAATAATTTATTTTTAATTATTTATTGCATTTTTTTGTTTAATGTAGATGAAGATATTATTTTTATCTGATATTGCAAATAAGTTGTAAATTGAATTTTGCAAAATGTTTTTCTTTAGCAACTTTGATTCGAGAGGCTATACTTGTAGTTCAAAAATAATCCATGCAGTTGTAAATTGAAAGAGAATATCCACATACACAAATATTTAAATAACAAACTCACGTTCGCACGTAAAATAACTTGAAGTGGCACTTACTGGATGGCCAACTCCCTTGTTGGTGTAAGAATTAGAACCCTAACAGCAGGCCTATTCTTTGAACGATACAACGGTCACTCCAAGGTTGGTAGGGCAAAATAATTTAAAAAAAAAAAATTTAATAAATTTTATTTGAAAGAGAAAAGAATTAAAAAGAAATTTAAATAAATTGATAAAAAAACCAATTATTTATAAAGTAAAATTTTCAATTTTAATTAAATAATATTTATATATTCTTCATTTAATTTTCATAACTTTATTTAATTTTTTTCTTCTAAATAATTTTAAACGAATTTTTTTTTTACTTATATAAGTAATTTTTTCATATTTTTTGTTAATATGTTTATTTTTAATTTTTTTTACTAAAAGTGATATATATATATATATATATTCACTTATAAAAGTGGTCAGCACGGAGTAAGACGTGAAATATGAAAAGTTGCGTGTTACATAGATTCACATTGTCTCTCTTACACTATATATATAATATAATAATATAAGCAAATGAGTTGATTTGAAAAGGCGTGACCATAGCGTATGAAAATGGAGAACGGAAAAGTACAAAAAAAAAAAAAAATTAAATAATCCTCCGTGCACGAAGACCACACTATATATAATTATTTTTAATTTTTTTCTCTTCAATTTTTTTAACTTACAAATAACTTTTTCATTAAAACTGAAAAATTAAGTTTTATTTGGAAGAGAAAAGAATTAAAAGGAAAAAAATAATTGATTTTTTTCAAGGAGAAAACGCATTTGTTAACACATACGTTTAATCTTTGTTTAACTATTTTCGATATTTATTTAGATCATTCGATGTCTCTATGATATAGTTCTCAAAATGAGTTTCGAGAGAATGTAAAACATTTGTCAATTCGACTATCGTACAATCGTAGATAAATTTTTAAAATTAGCTTGTTATCGAAAATTCCGAAATAGTAATAAAATATTTAATTTTTTAAAGAAAAAATGACTTATGCGTATTTTTTAACACATACGTTTAATGTCCGTTTAACTATTTTTGATATCTATTTAAATTATTCGATGTCTCTATGATATAGTTCTTTTTTTTTTTAGCTTTTCTATATCCATAATAATGTAAAAAAAATATTTCTATATCCATAATAATGTAAAAAAAATAAAAAAATCCATGCACTCTATACACGGAGGAACGTGTCGTTTTTGCTCCCCACTTGAAAAAAAATGAAATTTTAAATAATTGAAAAAAAATTACGCCATACCGCATAATTTTTTTTGAGCAAAATGATGTATTGAGAAAAATGTTGCGAAAAAATAATAAATATTAATAAAAAAATTGATTTTTTAAGAAAAACGACTTATAGGCATTTTTTAACACATACATTTAATATCCATTTAACTATTTTCGATATTTATTTAGATCATTCGATATCTCTACGATATAGTTCTCAAAATGAGTTTCGAGAGAATGTAAAACATTTATGATTCGTATAATCGTCGACAAATTTTTAAAGTTAACTTGTTATTGAAAATTTCGAAATATATATATATAAATATTATTTTGTTAAAATTGAAAAATTAAGTTTTATTTAAAAGAGAAAAGAATAAAAAAGAAATTTAAATAAATTGATAAAAAGAACAATTACTTATAATATAAAAAAAAATTATAAACTTTGTCTCCATGCACGAAGACAGTGTCTCCATGCATTGAGACATTTGCCTCCGTGCACGGAGGCTTCAGTTAAATTTTTTTTTTCTTTTCCCCTCCGTGCACGGAGAGATTGCATTTTTTTTTACTGTGTAGTTTTACGTTATAACTTTTTTTTTTTCAATTTAAAATTCTTTTTAATTTTTTTCTCTTCAAATTTTTTACTTACAAGTAATATTTTGCATATTATCTCTATCTTTTTTTTTTTTTTATATAAAAGTGATACTTTTCTTATATCCCTACTCTATATATCTATATCGGAGTGGGGAGGAAAAAAAATTGCGTGTTGCAGTAAATTTGGAGGTAGTGTACAATAAAATAAAATATATATCAAGCAAACAACGTCGTTTTTGGCCCCCAATTGAAAAAAAAAAACAAAAATACTACAGTAAAGATGGATCAACATACTGTTGCTTTCTATAGTGCCCTCACATTCCCCTTTTTTAAATAGTAGGGATATATATGTACCTAAGAGAGAGCAAGCACCCCAGTTGAACTTTGGATCTAAGAATTGGAAAATCTTTTTAAATTAGTTCAACTACTTTAGAATTTATTATTGAGAATTTACTTAACATGCATAGTGAAATTTAAACAAAATTTTCAATTCCAACGAAGAACTTCTTTGTACTCAAAGAGAAACTGTTATAAAGAATTATACCTTTGATGAAATATTCACATATTCATTTAAGTATCACTACACTTTAATTTGTTAGATTAGTTACTTACTTCACAAGTAAGAATGTCACACATGATACTCTATCCACAATAACGATATTCGTATTTCGTTATTATTTAAGACTGCGAATAATTTAAGATTGAGTCATATGTAATTTGTATTTCACAATCATAATTTATTGTAATTAGCAAATTATTATGACTTGAATCTACGGATTCTATCATTTGATTTTTCAGAATACTAATTAAATTAAATAACAGGTTTGCCATAAATGAAATGTATCAATTATATATTAAAAGTGTTTATATCCAAATTTGATTAGATTTAGGGTATAATACTTACAAACTTCCACTTGCACTGGATTCAATCATTTATGTACCGAATATCATAAGAGTCTTACATGAAAATCATGTTTATGTTGTGACAACTCATTGTCAATGGTCTACAATTTAATAATTTGTGGGAATTAGTTTTTTCTTTAAGTCATTTCATTGTATTATCTTTCAAATGAGATGATACCACCATAACATATGCTTAGATAATTGATTAGAGTTTAGTTCTTTCGCTTGCGCGATAACTCCATTGTTATCATAATGCAAAGGCGTGTGATCAATAATGTTAGGAACTACTCCAAGTTTATTGATGAACTTCCTGATCCAGACCACAACCTTTGTTGCTTCTAAAGCAATGATATATAAGGATTTTGTTATTGAATTGACAATTGTTTCCTATTTAGAACTTTTCGAACACACTACTAGAGTAAATCAATATAATAATTGAGATGTGCTGTCATTCTAGTCTAACTAGAAGATAGCATCACTATATCTATGAACTCTCAATTCATTTTCTCCATGAAAAATCTTCTCAAGATTTCATCTATATAGATTAGGATGAGTTAAGTAATTTTTTAGATTTATCTCTATAAATCAAGTTGCTTCTCCCATATCTTTCATGGAGATATTATTTGACAACCACAATTTCAACAATTGAAAATGTAGGAATATTGTTTCCCATAAATATGTCATCTATATAGAATATCAAGAATATGATAGTGCTACCATTATCTTCTTGTAAATACATGGATCGTCTATGTTTTTTATAAAACCAAACATTTTGATTTTTCTCCATCAAATCGAAGGCTCCAACTCCAAGAGGCTTGCCTGAATTCATATATAGATTGACAAAGCTTGCATAGTTGGATTCAAAATCGTTGAGTTGTGTAATGTACACTTCTTCTTGCAAGTTCCTGTTAAGGAATACAGTTTTGACATTCATTTGCCATAATTGACAATTCTAGTTTCTATTTTTATTTTATGAATTGGACTGGAACTTGTGGTTTGAAATGTTCGATTACGATTATAATGACATCCAATGTCATAGCTCCTATACAAGGCAATATACTCGAACCTACACGTGAAACTTGAATAAAAATTTTTAGTACTTTCTCGATGCAGGAAGTAGAAAATATATTTCGAGATGTGAATTGACACTTCAAGAATGCGACTATCGAGATTAGCATGATAAATTGATTAATCCAATAAAATTTAGTTATGTTATAATTAATAAGTTTATTTTACACAATTTTCTATTAAACGCAGCATAAGGGCTAATACTTCGATTGAAAATCAATTCTTAAGATAATTCATATAACAATAATCAGATTACCTTTAGTAATTATTAAGGATCTTTATTTTTGATGATCGGTCACATTGAAAACAACGTGACATAATTGTGGGTCTATTATTCAAAGATCCACTGTATCTTGATTTAAGTATAAAGACAAATTCGGGAGAACTAAATTCACTAATGGTTCTCAAAGCAAAATCAAGAATCGGAACG
>NW_019261737.1:3144-5296 GCF_002742605.1 Olea europaea var. sylvestris | reverse complement strand
GCCATTCAGATTGCAAAGAATCCAACTTTTCATGAGCGAACAAAGCACATTGAGATCGATCTTCATTTCATTCGTGACAAGATTACAGCTGGGGCAATTAAGGTCCTTCCAATCAGATCACAGCACCAGTTCGCTGATGCTTTCACAAAGCCTCTACCAGCTTCCATACTTTCTCCTTTGATGACCAAGATGTGTGTAAAAGATATTCACAGCACATCTTGAGGGGGAGTATTACGTATCATTGCATTTGTATACAGTTAGTTAATTAGTTGATTAGTTAGTTAACAGCTGGAATTAGTTAGCTTCTTCTCTTTCCTTTCTATTTATACTCATGCTGTAAAACACTACTTACTTTTCTGGTGATCAAATAAAAGAGTTTCTCTCTCTTTCTCAATTCAGTTCCAATATATTGGCCTGCTTCATCTTGTTTATGGACAAGAATATCTGGCTCCCTGTTTGCAGAGGTACAATGATAAATGTCTGGGGGGTTATATGAAATTGGTCTTGAAAGAATTATATCCAACTTTTGAGGCAGACAATGCCATAATTTTTACATTCTGGGCATTGCATGACATCCTTCAACTATATCAAGAATTTGGGAAGTACATGTGATGGAGATAAAATGCTGTTTTCGCTTTGCTATTGCCATCAACTCGTGAGAACCATTTCCCCTTTACTTTCTGCTATTTGGATTTGCTTGTTCAATCAGCCTGCTCTGTGTTTTTTCTTTTTGGTGAAAATCCCAGTTTCGACCTAAAAGAATTGCCAGAATCATTTGTGTATGAATAAAAAGTTGCTGTTTTTTCGGCCACGTTGTGTAATCATTTGCCAGAATTGCTATTTTCAACTCGTGAGAACCATTTCCCCTTTACTTTCTGCTGTTTTTTCTTTAATTAAAAGGTGCTGTCTTTTGTTTGTGCATGAATAAATTGCCAGAATCAAGCCCATTCAAGTTGGCTATTTAAGTTGTTAACTTGACTCCCCAAAAACTAGACAACATGGCCATCATCTTTCTCTTTTAATCATTGTTTTGTTACTATTTTAATCATCTTGAATTATTGTTTTAATCACCTCCTAGTGTTAAAGCCAAAATGTCCACATTACAATTTAGTTTAATCGTTTATTTCCTTAGTATTTGTTTGTGTCTTGTTGAAGTTTATTAGTTATTTTTTGATCATAATTATTTAAATGCCATCATCAAGTAGAAGCATAACTACATTAAGCAAGCAGTTTTGTCTCTAGTTATCGAAGGAAGGGGGATATGTTTATATGCTTAGCTAGAGTGATCACATGTTCACGTGTTTATCTTTTTGTTGGTCACATGTATATCTTTAATATAATTTTGAATAACTAGTAGGTTACTCCAATGTCACCAAAGACGAAGCCACCGCACCCAATCAATGTGACTACTAGAACACAGTTGAACACTGTACCTAGCACACAGCTTGAACCTATAATGCAGCCTGCAACTGCCACCCAGCCTACACTAGCTACTGCACCCATGAAGACAGGTAAATCTATTTTTTCAATTCTAAATGCTGTGTTTTTTTATTGACATCATATTCTTTTATCACTTGTAGCACCACCACTCAAGCGTATGCATCGCGGCCGTACTCGTGGCATAGGCACATCCGAGATAGTTAAGGCCACTCATAGAAAGCTGGAAATCATTTATGAAGACATTGATGGGCAACCTACTGGTCCTAACTCTAGTCGATTTGTATCTGAAATAGGAACTAGTGTTCGAATATTTGCACCTCTCCAAAAGATCTTTTGGAAAGATGTGACTGAACTTGAAAAGTCCCCTATTTACGACAAAGTGGAGGTGACAATAACTTAGAACTTCTTAATCTACATTCATATGTTTAGGTTGCTTATAAATAGAACTTCTTGAACTATATGAAGGCAAACCAATTTGCATTCATTTAAATTCATTTTATCTAATTTATAAGATGAGGATAATATCTCTATTTCTAATTTTTGTTTCTATTTATTGTATATATGCTTCTCATGTTGTTAGACATGCATAAAGAGCCACAATGAACAAAAATAAAATATCCTGGACAGTAGTTAGATTTGAATTTTCTTGATTAATTTATGCCATTTCATCTTGCGTTTGAAGTTATGAAATATTTTCATGAAATACAGAGCA
>NW_019261737.1:0-1320 GCF_002742605.1 Olea europaea var. sylvestris | reverse complement strand
GCTGGTAAGTAAAAACGATATTATTTCTGACTAAAATGCATTATGGTCGGTGAAAACATTTGCCGACCAACTTCACGTTGGTAAGTAAAAAACTCCATCGTTTCCGACTATAACACATTTTGGTCGGTAAAAACATTTGCTAGTTGATATTGGCGACGAGCTACCGACCAAATTACTCTAGGCGGGATTTGTTAATGCCGACTAATATTATACTTTTAGTGACCAAATTTTGGGTCGGCAAAACCCTTATTTCTTGTAGTGATATCCCTAACACTTCTATAGTGTTGTGTATTCCTAAATTAAATTATTGGAATAAACAGGTCCCCTGTGTGGGTTGACTTGACTTGGATTGAATGTAAATGGGAGGGAGGAGTTTGAAATTGAATTTGAAACTCAACCTCCTACAACCCCCAACTTCCATATACAACTTACTGTACCCATATCATATTAAAATACATATAGAATTTGTGTGTGAAGAAAAGGATGACAAACACATAAAGGCTGTGACTTGATTTGGAAGTCTAACATCTTAAATTTGGTTTTTGGATTGTGGCCATCAAAATCCTTCTTGTGTGATCGAATTTCTAACCAGCAAGTGAGTAGGAAGCAAAAGAAAGGTAAGTTATTTAACCTCATTTTTGTGATTTCAAGTAAGTTTTACTTGTTGCAATTCAGCTATAAGCATGCAAGTACATTTTACGTACAAAATAAGGGGTTTTACTATAATGAATTTTCCTTGCAGTAGTTAAACATACAAATATATAGAATAGTGCTAACACTTGTGGCTCTGTTTGATCAGTGCTACTTGAGCAATTGGATGTAAAAATTGCCATTTTAGATGGTGAGCTTGAAGAAAATATCTTTTTGTGTCAACTTGAAAGTTTTGTGAAGAAAAGTGAATCTGATTCTATTTTTCTTCTAAAGAAAACAACGTAGTTTAAAAAAATCTACTGAAAAATGGTATAAAAGGTTTATTAGCTCATTTGTTCAACTAATTGGCTTCAAAAGAAGTAATTATGGCATTGTTTAATTTCAAAACAAGTAGGAAAAAACATGTTTTTTTATTTTTATTTTTTATTTTTTGAATACTTGTTATTAGATGATGACGATACATTATTTATTAGGTATAATATGCATGAAATAAATGGAATTAAGAAAAATTCAAATAATGAAATTGAGAAAATGGACATAGTTAATGCTAAAAAAAATATTTGGTATTGATATACTAAGGAATGGAATACACCATTCTTGTATTGAAACAATATTCTTATAACAAAAAAGTATTAACTAACTATTAGATGACTGAAACTAAAGTGACTT
>NW_019261736.1:0-1016 GCF_002742605.1 Olea europaea var. sylvestris | reverse complement strand
GAGAACTGAAAGATTGTAATTTGTCAATTAATTAATTTAACAATCATTTGATAAATTAATTAATTGGGTTGCTTATTTATAGGCCTGAATTACTTAATTGAATTAATTAATTCACGGATCGAATTTAATTAAATGGGTTAATTAAATATTGGATCCGGTTAAGCCAAACCCGTTCTGACTTATATAAATATGACTAAGGTTTTCAATATCTGTAGAGAATTCATTATCCTTGCCAGCACAAGAAAAATCCTAATATTATAATCTTATTTCCTGTGTGGATCACCGTTAGAGGTTGGACAATTGGACGATGTGGGTGGCAAACAAGGTTGCTGGAACAAAGAAAAATTAAAGGAGTTTACAGATCTAGAAAAATGTATGACTTTTATCATAATTTCTATCTAAACACAAAGATGAATTCTAGCGCGAATCGAAATCTGTTTCAATTTTCGCTGCACATGATAAATAAATTCTCAACAGAAAATAGATGAATACGACATTTAGAAAAGTAATAAACATTTCAAAGTATATTCAGAAAAATGAAAGTAATTTCCTCATATGAAAAATTGCAAAAATTACTACGAGACATGATCGTGTTGAATTCTATAAAAGTAGCTTTTACTTTTAAATAAGTTCGCTTTATGAATTGATTTTATTAGCTTAACTTTTGATCTTTCAACAATCAAAAGTTGATTTAGGTGTTTTCTAAAGGAAAAATTGCAAAAGCAGTCCTAAATCTTTTCAATTTTTGTAGATTTTATTCTAACCTTCATTTTGTATCAACGAAGGTCCCCTAACCTTTTATAAATGTAGCTGGAGTCTAGATGGATGGAATCCATTCACTTGACCATTAGTTAACCAAAGAACTGATTTTCACTCTAATTTAGATCATAATAATAAGGGCAAAATGGTAACTTTGCATATTATCCCTAAAAAAAGTTAAAAATTAAATTAATAAAAAAAAGGAAAAGGAAAATGAAAATCTTCATCTTCCGCCCCTTACCCACTGTACCCTACCC
>NW_019261735.1:0-1016 GCF_002742605.1 Olea europaea var. sylvestris | reverse complement strand
GAAGAATTGAGCGTAACTTTTGCACACGGTGTCCGTTTTGGGTCCATAAGTACTTTTTGGACATGTAGCGATCGTTTTGGATTTAACTCACAACTTCTTCGTGACATTCGAGGGATTTTGACCATTTTTTGAAAGAATGAACGCTTTTATATTTGGAACGCTTGGATAGTCGGCGTACGAAGAATTGAGCGTAACTTTTACACACGGTGTCCGTTTTTGGTCCATAAGTACTTTTCGGAAATGTAGCGACCGTTTTGGATTGAACTCACAACTTCTTCGTGACGTTAGAGGGGTTTCGACCATTTTTTGAAAGAATGAACGCTTTTATATTTGGAACGCTTGGATAATCGGCGTACGAAGAATTGAGCGTAACTTTTGCACACGGTGTCCGTTTTTAATCCATAAGTACTTTTCGGAAATGTAGCGACCATTTTGGATTGAACTCACAACTTCATCGTGACGTTTGAGGGATTTTGGCCATTTATCGAAAGAATGAGCACTTTTATATTTGTAACGCTTGGATAATCGGCGCACGAAGAATTGAGCGTAACTTTTGCACACGGTGTCCGTTTTTAATCCATAAGTACTTTTCGGAAATGTAGCGACCATTTTGGATTGAACTCACAACTTCATCGTGACGTTCGAGGGATTTCGGCCATTTATCGAAAGAATGAGCACTTTTATATTTGTAACGCTTGGATAATCGGCGCACGAAGAATTGAGCGTAACTTTTGCACACGGTGTCCGTTTTTAACCCATAAGTACTTTTTGGACATGTAGCGACCGTTTTGGATTGAACTCACAACTTCGTTGTGACGTTCGAGGGATTTTGAAAGAATGAGCACTTTTATATTTGGAACGCTTTGATAGTCGACGTACGAAGAATTGAGCGTAACTTTTGCACACGTTGTCCGTTTTTGGTCCATAAGTACATTTCGGAAATGTAGCGACCGTTTTGGATTGAACTCACAACTTTGTCGTGACGTTCGAGGGATTTTTACCATTTTTCGAAAGAA
>NW_019261734.1:0-1016 GCF_002742605.1 Olea europaea var. sylvestris | reverse complement strand
CTGTGTCTCGAGTCCAATTTCGCGGCCTGTTTCCAATCAGCCTGCTAAATTTTGACCCATTCTGATGCCATCGCGACAAATGATAAAATTGCCCCTGGTGTGGTTTTTCTTTGTTAATTTTCTGTCCAACACTTCTTCAACCTGATATAATTAATTCGAAAATTAATTATTCGGGGGTCCAAACGAAGGAATTTGGCCAAAATCCCATGATCCCAGGTCTGTGCCCCGAGTCCAATTTCACGGGCCGTTTCCAATCAACCTGCCAAATTTCTGCCCATTCCGACACCGTCGCGACAAATGTCGAAATTGCCCCTGGTGCGATTTTGTTTTGTTAACTTTTTGTCTAGCTCTTCTTGAACCTGACATAATTAATAAGAAAATTACTTATTTGGAGGCCCAAACGAAGGAATTTGGCTAAAATCCGATGATCCCGGGTCCGTGCCCGACTCAAATTTCGTGGGCTGTTTCAAATCACCCTGCCAAATTTCGACCCATTCTGACACCGTCGTGACAAATGACAAAATTGCCCCTGGTACGATTTTTCTTTGTTAATTTTCTATCCAGCACTTCTTCAACCAGACATAATTAATAAGGAAATTAATTATTCAAAGGCCTAAAGGAAGGAGTTTGGCTAAAATTCTGTGATCCCTGGTCTATGCCCCGAGTCCAATTTCTCGGGACGTCTCCAATCAACTTGCCAAATTTCGGCCCATTTCGACACCGTCATGACAAGTGACAAAATTGCCCCAGGTGCGGTTTTGCTTTATTAATTTTCTGTCCAAAACTTCTTCAACCTGACATAGTTAATCAGGAAATTAGTTATTTGGAGAACTAAACGAAGGAATTTGACTAAAATCCCGTGATCCCTAGTCTGTGTCCCGAGTCCAATTTCGCGGCCCGTTTCCAATCAGCTAGCCAAATTTTGACCCATTTCGACACCGTCACAACAAATTACAAAATTGCCCCGGGTGCGGTTTTGCATTGTTAAATTTTTGTCCAACACTTCTTCAACCTGA
>NW_019261733.1:0-1016 GCF_002742605.1 Olea europaea var. sylvestris | reverse complement strand
CATTTTCATTGCCGATTAATAAATTAGAACATTTTTCGAGGAGAATGCTCCTGATTTGTTCGTGAACGATGGTTGCCATGGATCGCACCTCTTGGGCGATTAAACGATCTTTGTTAAGATAGAATAGATAGTAGTGAACAATATTAACCTCTTGTGCATACAATTTTGAACTCGAATTGAGATCAAGTTTATGCACTACAAGAACAAAAGAACAAAAATATATGCTTCTTTATACTTCAACCAATGAAAAGAGAATTTAACAGTACCACCACCACAAGCATCCATCCAAGATATTTTGCAGACACGATCAAAGTGAAATAAACCAACTTTTACAGTGGATATACAACAGATGAAGTATTTAAATTGGTATGCTTCCGGAGTAGAAGCTTAGTCTCACATTCGAGAACAGAACCGTATCAGCCTACGGTAGGAAAGCATTCAACCTACTTATACAAGACTTGAAACCTAATAATTTAGTAGCTTATATGGCAATATAGGATACAATATAAAAAATCAAGTATATAATAGTAGCTTGGTATCAATTTGAGGAGAATATCTACCAAGTCTACCAAGTTTTCACCCAAGCTACGGTTATGGGGGGTTTGACATATATTTCCTAACTCGCACATACATAGGTCCTGATTTTGAAGCTCGTGCAGAAAATTAGGACCAATAGAAAAATAAAGAAGAACCAGCCCCTAGAAATTGCTCTGAGAGTCTTTCCGGGAAGTATAACACGAGATTCCAAGCTTGCAGAACCATCAGAACCTCGTGACAAACCAAAAGAAAGAACAATGTTTAAGTTCCCATTCTTGCCAAATGAATTGTCTGCCCCATTTCCAGGCATGGTCAAATTTCGTAACTGAATCATGCCAGCAGTAATATGTGCCAAACTGGAAGACTGAGATACAGAATTGAGATGAAGAGCAGCATCTTTTGGATAAATCTCTGAAGCAAATGCTGGAGGAGCAGAGATGCTACCCAACATGCGACTTGCCTGCTTGGCGAATGGATGC